>NW_006198945.1:171196-180325 GCF_000334495.1 Tupaia belangeri chinensis
TATCAGCTAAACTTGCTATTGAAAGTAGTTAGATTATATAAGAAATTATGTGATCAATAAAACGTGGGGGAAAATGGAAAACTGTAGACACCAGAGATAGTGTGGGAGGAGGGTGGGAAAGGGCAGAGGGTCAAAAACAGGGGTTAAAAGAAAAAAATATACACATGAAATTATAAATGGAAAATTATTGACAATAACATGCATGATTAAGCAGTATATTCTGGATAAAAATCCCATTTTGTATGCTGTGACAATGCTTAGGGAGTGACTGTAAATTAATTAATTAAAAAAGGTCTCAGAAAAAAACAAGCTCATAGAAATACATGTAATGGGAAAACTAAGTATAAATTTCAAAAGTTTTTGTACCAAAATAAATTCATACTTTAATTGTAAATAAATAAATAAATAAATAAATAAAAAGCCTCCTCCTAATGTGTAAAACTCCTATTTTGGGGAAAAATTTCAATCTAGTAGTAGACCTAGAAATTAAATTAAAAGGAAACTGCTGTAAGCACCCTTGGGAATAAATTTGCTTTTTGGGGGGACCTCCATTCATTTAGCAAGTCTACATGGAACACCTATTTGTACAAGGGGCTCTAGGGACAGAGGAAGACAGGCAAGAAGTGGGGAAAACAGGAGAGTGATATTTCCTTATTTCCAGGTCTAGTGGTGAAGATACTGTCTTGCTACTGTTTAATAGTCCTAAAGTAACCACAGATTAGGAGACTATGCTGCGAGTGAAGAATCTGAGTGTGATTCTACTCCCCGGTGATCTCATTTATTTCTAAAGGATCCTACTTTCAAGACTTATTCAATGGTGATCTCATTTCCTTCTAAAGGATCCTACTTTCAAGACTTATTCATAAGCCATTCCTTTGAAAATATTAAGTTGTTGGAAAAATCATGACATATTTTCTTATATTTTCCTATGCAAAAAAAAAAATGCATCATGATTTTTCCTACAGCCCAATATTACTGGGTCATTATAAACAATGATTCTGGTATTTATAATGACTACCAAGAATATGTGCAAATACAAAGTTAGATAAATGTGAATCAGTAACATTTATACAGGAGATATGACACTGTCAAAGTTAAATTGAACAGCTTACCATTGACAGAAATTTCTTTTCTCCACTGGAAACTCTCATCAAGCATCTTCAGCGTTTCATCTATAACATTATGTCTCCAAGATAAGTAACTTTCAATCCAGTTATCATCTTGTTGTAGCCTTTCGATATCACGTGGGTCATATTTATCTGGCTTCTCTAGGGAAAAAAAAACAAAAAACAGTAAATATCCAAGTCAGGTTAATACTGAAGTGGAAAATAACGAACACCAATGCCAAAAAGAAAGGACCCAGAAGACAAAGCTAAGCTATTTGAAGATAGACACAATGATGCAGTTCAGATGAAAATGCAATTCAAAGGATTGAAGGAATATATAAATGTGGAAAAAAAAGTTATCTAAAGAGTACGGGTTTATTTTAAGTCACTGTCAATTTTAAAAATAAGATCATAGTGAAGTATTTGGCACAACATTCCAAAGGGTGTGTGCATATGCCAGAGAAAGAGCGAGAGAAAGAGCAGAGCGAGAGGAAGTATCTCTGTGGGTGTGGTCATGCTGCAATCCCTTCTCTCCTATTTCTCTATCTCATCAGTATCTGGGGCACAGGCATGTGCCCAGTGTGTTTCTCAAGCCACCAGAGTCAGGATTTGAACCATGATTGGCAATAAAGGATCCGGCGCCCTATGCAAAGGGCTTAACCTCTGTGCTATGGTGTTGGCCTGGCACAACCCTCTCTAAAACTATAACGTTATCTGAAATCGTTAACCTAGTCAATGAAAAAAAATGAAGAAATAGTTAAAGAAATATTTAAGTTGTACTTTAAAAGCATTTGTTTGGCAAGTGTCTTTTAAAAAACCATAAAGTAAATACAAAACAGAAAAACTCACCATGTACATAATATTATGGTGTTTGCTATTTTCAGAGCCTATGGCCAACATTACCAATGATTCATTGGGATAATTATTTCCAATGATGATACTTTCTCATCAGCTGCCTCCATATATGCTATATGCAGATCTTAGAGCCCTCTCCTCTTCCATGTCATGCTCTATTTTTCTGTAATTTAACTCTCCTTATCCCTGTACAACCATCTAAATTCTACCATTCTATATTGTTCTTTTTATTTATTTATTTATTTATTTTTGGAGCTATATTGTTCTTTCAAATGCTTTGTCTTTAATAAAATTTTCTGAGCCCAAAAGTAATTCCTTCCCTTCTGTGAATAGCTACAAGTCTTAAACTATGATTTTTTTAAAGTTTTATTATTTCAAATGGATGATAAAGACAGAGACACATACAGAAAAGTACCCCCAACAGGGTCTTTGTCCAGTAATCCATTCCTAGCTTCAGCCAGCTTGGACCCAGAGACACACATGTGCCTGCGGTTCAGGTAGGTCTCCAGACACAAACCTAGAACCTTGCCATGTGGGTCAGTCACAGAGCATTACATCACCACTGTGTGGCCCTGCGGCCCCTTGAACTGAGTCTTTCTTAAGGTTCTTAGCATTTATTTTTAACCTTGAGTCAATTTCTGGCATGCCTGCCATATTTCCCAAACAGACAGAAAAGACAGTGTCTACATATCCTAAAAATCCTTATGCAGATTACAGTGGTATCAATGAAAAGGCATTCAGTAAACATTTGTCAATGGAATCTATTCTTTCTCAGTTTTTTCTTTCTTTAGTTAATGAAAGTCTTCCAAGAGCTCAAGGGAAAACAACACAAAAAAACAAACTTCAGAAAATTCCCTGACTCCTTGGTTTCCTTTTCTTTTGCATCTAGTTAGTTACCAAATTCTACAGATTGTATTTCTTCTCCATTTACACTGACTTATTTTAAGTCCTCAGAGATAACAGCTGAGAGGGCAGGAAAATATAAAGTGTATTCAGAGAATTATCTTGAGTCTCAATTTCCTTATTTTTAAGTTGTTCTATACATGCACAGTGCCATGTGCAGATCAGATGATAAAATGTATAGGAACATACTTGGAAATTTAAACTATCATAAAATAAAAAGAGGATGTCATAAATCATGCATTTGTAGAGTACAACCTTGGATACAGCTTTTAACATCTGGGGCTTTGTCTTTCTAATTGATAATATGAGTGGATCTGTAGTCAGTATATCTTGAGAAATGTTTTTAGTAGCTCTGTTATTTAAAAAATCAGCAGTATTCAAAGCATAATTTTTCTTTAATTTTAAGTGGTATTTATAAGCAAAAGTTGGATATAAGAAAGTTTATACTATTTAGCAATGACACTGCCCCTGGGAATTTCTGTCCCCTGAAGAAGCAACATCCACTTGGGCCACTAGACCAATAAGGTGTTTTCCTTGAAATGTACAGACTGACTTCATCCACTTTCAAGAAAATTTTGGTCAAATACCCAGGTCCGCATAACTATAGTTACTTATCAGCTGTTCTTTTAAATAAAAATGGTGGTGTATGAAAGAGGTAACTAATTCAGCTGACAACTCAAGCATACATAGGAAGCAAAGTATTTTATGTGTACTCCCCCATTTTATCACACAGAACATTAAAAGGACATGAACTCAAGGGTCCAGACTTAATAAAAGTGACCGCTTCATCAGAGTCTTTCTAAATAAAATCGCCTCCTCGCCTTTTGAACAACTGAGTGTGATGACAGTGAAGACACATGTGTGCTAGCCTTGCTCAGGCGGAGAAGCCAGCAGTTTTACTTACTGTTATTGCATGTAAGCTGAGCAAACATCAGCACCGTGAAAAAAGGCAAATGGTATCTGAGAATTATTATGAAAATAGTTTTGACTCGAAGGCTTTCCAAAGGGTCTTGGGTGGAGCCGGCAGATGGTGTAGCAGTTATGTTGGACTCCCACATGGCCAACTGCAGTTTGAATCCTGGACCTGGTGGCTTGATACTCACGTCAGGCACGAGTGTGTGTGTGCCCAAGATCCCAGGAGGAGAATGGAGAAGGAAATGCTGTGTGGCCATCGCCCCTGGGGGGTAATTTCTCACTTTCCCTCTCACTGTCTTTCTTTCTCTCTCTGTCTCTCTGGCAAGCATATTCACCCTAAAGCAAAAATCTCTCAATAAATAAATAAATAAAAAAGCCTTGGGCATCCTCTAGTCCTTGGACTACACTCTGAAAAGTGATTATTTAGAATAATATTTGGCAAGAAGTGAAATCTCAGTAAATATTAGCCACAATAGGAAGAACAGAACTGTTGGGGGCCAGCAGGGGGTAAGGTGGTTAGGGCGCTGGACCCCCCAGATGGCCTACCACGATTCAAGTCCTGGACCTGGTGGCTTGCTTTCTCTCTCTCTCTCTCTGTCTTGCTCTGGTCAACTGAAAATAACTATAATTATAAATAAAATAAAAGAAATAATTAAAAAAAAGAAAATTACCATTGTTATCATTATTACTACCATTACTAGTTCTACCACTAGGGATACCAGAAACAAGACAGTGCCCAGTACTGAGAAATTTAAAGCCCAGTGCTCTTTGATAGTTTTGGGGAATGTAGATCTCTGAAATTAGAATCTCCACTTACATTAGCATGATTAATTATTATTATTAATAGATGTGTATTTACACATGAAATGCTGGCTATTAACCATTTAACTTTAGACAAATGAAATGAAATGGGGGCAGGAGACATAGAAGAGGAAAAAGAATGGAGAAAAGATCTATGGGGGCAGAGAGGTAGGAAGAAGATGGAGGCAGAAGGAGGTCACAGGACAAGGGGACAGGAAAGAGCTAGGGGAGGAGAAGGGAAGAGACAGAATGAGATAAAAAGAAAAGAAAGATGAGAGAGAAGACAGAAGAGGTAGAGAGATAAATAGAGAATAATCTGAGCATTCAAGGTAAGGAAACATGGTTTGAGACCATGAGGCCAATGGTAATAATTCACTGAGCGTATGACAACATAATTTGCTGCTTTCAAACATAGTTTCAGACCATGGAACCCTCACATGATGGGAAGTTTTCAGAAAACCAGTCCTTTGAGGGACCCAGCAGTTGGTGTAATGGCTATGTCGCTGGACTCCCATGTAGTCAACCGTGGTTCGAGTCCTGGACCAGGTGGCTTAAATTCACACCAGGCACGTGTGCATGCGTGCCCAAGATCCCGAGAAGAAAATGCAGAAGGGATTGCGGTGTGTCGGTGCTCCCTGGGGGGTGATTTCTCGCTTTCTGTCTCTCTGTCTTTCTGGTGAGCGCACGCACCCTATACCAAAAACCTCTCAAAACAAAACAAAACAAAAACAAAAACAAAACAAGTCCTTTGATATGTCCAAAATTTGCTATGTGTGAATGTGTCCCCTCCAAAATTCAGGTTCTCCCAATGTGACAGTATTAACAGGCAAGGCCTTGAGGAAGTAATTAGGCCATGACTGCTCTTCCCCCATTAATGGGATTAAGGCCCTATAAGAGAGGCTTTAGACAGAGTTAGTTAGCTTGTAGTGCTTTCTGCCATGAAAGAACAGGGCAAAAGGCCCTCACCTGGTACCAAATGCCAGTGCCTTCCTCTTCTGACTTCCCAGCCTCTAGAACCATGAGAAAATAAATTTCCATTCTTTATAAACCAGCCCGTCTCAGGTATGTTATTATAGCAACACAAAAATGGGCTAAGACAAGATGTTACAGGAAAGGTGGAAACTCAAAAGGTATCTGAAAATATAAAAACACATGTGCACACAAATACACACCTAGGAAATCATTTTGAAAAACTTTACCTATCTATGAAAGTGTAGAGATGAGGAAGAGTTTAGTTTTTATTAATTAATTAATTAATTAATTTTAATTTTGCTGTAGGGCACATACACTCACTGGAGAGACACAGAGACAGAGAGGGAGTGAGGGAAAGTGACAATTCACCCCTCCCCCCAATAAGGAGGTCCATGCCACCATCCCTTCTCCTTCAGTCTCCTCTTGGGATTTTGTGCATAGTCACACAAATACTGGTCTGATTTTCTTTCATTTCTTATTTTAAAAATTTTATTATTATTATTATTTTAGGTATTTGCCATAGGGTGCATGTGCTTGACAGAGACAGGAAGAGCTTGTGAGAGGGAAAGGGATAAATCATGCGTGCATGCATGGTTGGTGTGATTTCATGTGTGATTTTTTTAAGTCACCAGGTCTGGGACTGGGACTTGAACTGTACCACCTTAACCTCCACACCACTTGCTGGTTCCTTAACAATTTTTTTTGATTTTTTTTTTTTTTTTTTTGCTATAGTGTATTTTCTCTTTCAGATCGTGGAAGAATTTTCTCACCTCCTGGAACTCATTGTCTCTTTTCTCCTGCATCTTCTAGAGTTCGTTGTCTCTCTTCTCTTGCATCTCTGTTAGCTTTGTCCGTTGCATGAGTTTAAGTCGCTGGATCTGGGACTTGAACTGCAGTTGACTACATGGGAGTCCAGTGACATAGCCATTACGCCAACTGCTGGTCCCAACAAACATTCTTAATGAACCACCAGCATACCTATGGTTCATCGGTGTGCTGTAACATTTATTCGTTCTTATACGAATTTTGCTCTGTAAATGGATCTTATACTTACACGAGTGTATCACCAGTAAACAAACTGTAAGGTCTACAATCTGGCAGCAAAAAAACTAAAGATATGTGGCAATGATGATCACCTCTAGGAACAGAAAGTATTCAATGTTCCAGGGTAAACATGATTTCTCTCTCTCAGCCTTTCATCTCCACATAGATATACACATGTATTCTCTCTACACACACTGACACATATACTCTCTGCTAAAAAAATTACTGCAAGGAACCAGCAGTTAGCGTAATGGCTATGTCGCTGGATTCCCACGTAGTAGACCGCGGTTCGCTTCCCGGACCCCGTGGCTTAGAACTCACGCTGGGCGCGTGTGCGTGCGTTCCCAAGATCCCGAGAGGAGAATGGAGGAGAAGGGACTGCGGTGTGACCATCCTCCCTGGGGGGGGTGATTTCTCACTTTCTGTCTCTCTGTCTCTGTCTGTCTGGCGAGCGCACGCACTCTATAGCGAAAACCTCTCAAAAAAAAATTACTGTAAGATAAAGAGACTCCTATTTGTAAAATAGCAAATTCTACCATTAACTTTTCTTTTTCTCTCTCATCCTTGTTGGCTGGTGACACTGCCAACAGGTCAGAATCTTCTTAAAAATAATGATTCCATTTAACCTCATTTATTTATTTAAATCTGACCAGAGAGGGACAGAATGAGAGAGTGGGAAAGTGAGAAAGCAAGCTGCCAGGTCTGGGACCCAAACCGTGGTCAGCCATGGGGAGTCCAGTGCCCCTAACCACCATGTGACCTGCTGGCCCCTGGGTCAGAAAATTTGAAAAATTGCAAGAAGACATGTGTATTCAAGAGAGAGAAAAACAGAGACAGAGACAGAAGCAGAGAAAGCACCACTCAATGGAGCATGGTCACAGCACAATCCCCCCCTTCCACCCCTCGGGACCCTGGGTATGCATATGCATGTGACTTGAGTCCCTCAAGTTATTAGAGCCAGAATTCAAATCATGTGGGACGTGGCTTTCTATACATAGGGCTCTACCACTGCAGTACTGGGCCAGCCCCATAAATTGTATTTTAAGGGTAATAAATGTGAAAAACAAATGAGGCCATATTCAGGAACTAGGAAGAATGATGAAATTCGACGGTTCATACTACTATGTATAATGAGACTAAACAAGTCACTCTCAGCCTTATTTTCTCTGTAAAATGAAGATAAGGTCTGCCTATCTACAGTCTTAGGAAGAGAACACTGAACATTTTAAACACCACACAAATGAATTTCTATTAATATAAGGTAGAATATTAACCAAGAAAGAGGACTAAATCCTAATTTACCTCTAAGTTAACTATTTGAGAAAGTCTTGGAAGTATCTTATAGTTATTAGAAATGTGCCTGGATTTCAGGTAACGACTGAAAAAAATACAAAAGTGTTCTGATAATGAAAACTACAGAACAGTTATTACCAGAATGTTCCAAAACAGCAAGCATACCACTCTGGACCATTAGAGTAGTTTAAAACATCTTAAGATCTTGTTTGTCTACAACTCTGAACAAGGATCCACTGGAAGTCCTGGTGGAGCACCAGAAGAGCATTTGTATTGGATGGGATACTTCTATTAGGCTGGTAAATGTCAACAATAAGAGTAATCAGGCCAAAAGAATAAAATATTCTCTCAAAAGCACCCTCTGCTGTTTGCCAACAACCTATTCCAAATACCCACAATCCCGCGAAGCTAGCTGGTGAGAATGAGAGACAGGTAATCTTTTAAGAGGGGATTGTGCCACTGCCTATAGCGATGATTGTGAAACATCTATCAGAATCACTAGGAAGGCTCATTAAAACAGGGATTGTTGGGCCCTACCTGTATAGTGTTTAATTAGGGGTGAGATCTGGGAATTAGGGGTGGACCCAAGAATCAGTACTTATAAACCAGTTCCTTCATGATACTGATCCTGCCGGTCCAGGGACCATACTTCAAGAAGCACTGATCTCAGAGGGGTTGCTAAACTTTTTCTTTACAGGCACTGATGGTAAATATCTAAATACTAGGTCATGGGGAAAGTCATGACATACATTTCTATGCAAAAATAGATCATGATTTTTCCGACGACCCAGTATCTTAGAGTTCGCAGGTAATGTGTGTCATCTGCTGCTGATTCTTTATGTGAATAGGTATGCTTTTAACCCTTTAAAAGTACAAAAGTTATTCATGGCTCAAAGACCATAGAAAAATAGCACTTTGCTGATTCCTGATCTCTTATAGAGAGGGGTTAAGTGCTTTCTGTTTCAGTTGCTATCCATCAAGAACTTGATTCCTTATCAGACCTAAGCAAAAAGCTCAACTTGCAAGTACCATTCTCCAGGTCCCCATCACTCACTGGCCAGATATTCAGAATAATTACATGGGACCAGCAATTAGTGCAATGGCTATGCCGCTGGACTCCCATGTAGTTGACTGCAGTTCAAGTTCTGGACCCGGTGGCTTAAATTCAGGCAGGGCGTGTGTGCGTGTGTGCCCAAGATACTGAGAGGAGAATGGAGGAGAAGGGATTGCGGCATGGCCA
>NW_006198945.1:180422-192497 GCF_000334495.1 Tupaia belangeri chinensis
GGGAGATTTCTTTCTTTCTGTCTTTCTGTCTCTCTGGGGAGCTCATGCGCCCTATAGCAAAAAAAAAAAAAAAAAAAAAAAAACCTCTCCAGAATAATTACATGTGACAGACCCCAGACTATTCCTGCATATTAGCCACTCTGCGTCAAGGCCCTGGCCTAGGTATACTATCTACAATCTTGGCTCTTCTTGGTCAAATAGGAGAATGCTAGGCAGTTTCATCAAAAGCATGATGCTGATTTTCTAAAGAAAGAGTAAGTCATTTTGAGGCAATAGCTCCTCAAATCGTACCCTTAATGACAACACCCTGGTGAGAAGTAGGCAGAGGGAATAAAGAAAATGGGCCTGATGCTGTCTCCTCCACTAAGCTCTGTGAGAGCAAGGACTTGGGAAAGTAATAGCCCCCCCACCCAACCCCCCACACACACATACCCACCCAACACACACAGTAGGCGCACACTAAATCTTTGTTACTAAATTACTGGCTGCATACAAGCCTGCCTATAGCAGACCTTAAATTTCTTAAGAGCCCAGAACTTCAATAATGGATTGGTGTTTCACTTTGGAAAAGTTAAAAATTTACAGAACAGAAAATAATGTTAACAAATACATATGTGGCTGTGACTCAGAATGAAATGTGAACTTACTGGCTTTAGATTTTTTTTTAAATAAAAGAATTATTATAGAATGTCACAGACCAAGTTGAAGCTTCCCTTGATCTTTCCATAAAAGCTTACATTTCTTTTGTTAGATCCTTAGGCAATTAGGAGATTTTTGTGCTGCTATCATAAGCCCATGACAACATCAGCAAACTTTTAACTCTTATCTTTCTTTTCATCTTGATAACTAAATTACCCTGTATAAAAATAATAATAGAGATCACTGTCTTTTTCTTGCCTTTATGGGAATTATTATAGTTTCACAATTAAATATATTTTATAGGTTATTAAAAGATACACTTAGCTTTAAGTGTTTTGTAACTTACATTGTGATATCTTCTTTAATATGCAGGTTATTTAGCAGAAGTAAGAATTGCACACATTGCTGGGAGGTTAAATCATAGGTTATTTAGAGGTGCATTATTTTAATGTTCCAACATTTTGCTTTTAAGTACCTGTTTATTGTATCTTCTAATATAGTTTGCTTAATGGTATGAGAACATGGTCTGTATGCTCTAGCAGCTTTGGAAATTTCTGAGACTTCCTTTATAACTTCCAATGTGAGGAATGTTTGTGAAAGCTCTGCAAGTACAGACATATATTCAAAAAGTAAATATTCTCTTGATTGGGAGGGGGAGCCTCTACACTCATGCATACATATGTGTACATATATGCCTATATGTTTATAATCAATTTTGTTCATTGTGGTGATAAAATCCTAAAATCTTAATGATTTCTTGCCTATCTGTTCTATTTCTAAAATAGATATGTTAAAATCATTGAACATGTTTGTGAATTTCTTGGTACACACATAGGCACCCCCAACATGGTCTTTGCCAGCCTCAATCAGCTGGGCATGGGCATGAACTTCTCCCCCAACACCAGGTATGCACAAGAAGACCTCAGGACTCAAACATGGGACCTTCCTTTTTATATGGCCTAGTATCATGGAGTGCTATTGCTGCATCACAATGGTTGGCCTACTTTATGTATTCTAAGGCTATAGTTTTAGTTCTTTTATGTTGTTAGTCCTAATTGTTGTACTATTTTAGGGCTCATTTAGTCTAACTAAAGTACCACTGGTACAGAATTACTTTTAATCAGTAGTTTTTTTTCATTTCTTTATTTTCAACCTTTCTACATTATTTTGTCTTTTGTAGGCTGCATGCAGTTATAATGTTTAAAATTGAATCTGACAGTCCACATGTAGGAATCTGTTTATATTGTAACTATTGATAAATTCAAGATTATATCTGCTGTCTTCTGTGTTTTCTAGTTATGCTTTTTCTTTTTTTTCTTTTTTTTGGCTTTTCCTGCTTCTTGCTAGAGAGATGACTTTTCTTCATTCTCCCCTTTTCACTCCTACACTGACTTGGAAGTTAAACATTTTAAAAAGTTTGTTTATTTATGTCTTCCATGAATGAGGAAGAAAGAGAGAGAGAGAGACAAAGATACACACAGCACCTACAAACAGGGTCTTTATGCCATGATCCACTTCCAGCCTTCAGTCAGCCCTGGACTATATGGGCAGAATAAAAATGAAAGAATAAGCAGGTCTACCAAAGCTCTACCCCAACACAAATTTACCATGCAAGCTGCTATGTGGAGTACTCAGAGAAGACTAGACTTGAAACTGGAACCTTCCCTCGTGGGACTGACTTGTAGAACATTGCATTTTACTTCTGCAGTACTGAAACCTGGAAATTGAACATTTATTTCTAGCTCTCAGCGATTACCCTTATTTTAAATATTTACACTTAAATCAAGAAAATCTGGTTAATAACTAAATCTCATATAACTCTTTCTCATTCTGAACAGCACACGTTCTTATAATACTTAACCTTTCAGTTATGCTACTCCTAGTATTATTTTTGTTAATTTTTTCTTATGATCAACATTCAGATTTTTTCATTGTTAATTTGCTTATCTATTTCTTTTTTTTAATTTCTTGTATCCTTGCTTCTTTCTGCATTGTATGCACCTATGAGCGAAGTAGATTTTTTTTAAATCAGCAAGGGATATTAATCTGTGCATGCCTGAAACATTTTACTTTCTCTTTTGAATAAAATATTCTAAGTGGGCATTTATTTCTTTCAGCACTTTCAGAAAATTATTTCACTATTTCCTGGAATTATTGTTACTGAAGAGAAATCATTTATCAGTCTGATTTTTGTTCCTTTGTAGAAGATCTAACATTTTCTTCTAGTTAGATTTTTCTCTTTGTCCTTGATGTTTTCAGTTTCTATATGATAAGCACTGAGATTAATTTTTCTTTATGATGCTCAGATTTTGCTATGCTTCTTTAATCTAAGGATTTGATATCTTTCATAAGCTTGGGTTAACTGTCAACTATTTTTTCTTCTTGTAGCACCGTCTCTATTTTTCTTTCTGAAAGTTCTATTAAACATACATGGGGCTTCTCATGTGTTTTTTTATTTTTCCTGAAACATTTTAATCCATTTTTCCCCCTAATGATCTGGGTAGAAAGTACTTGTATAAAAACTCAAAATTGTTTATGAAACTTTGATGTTGGTTGAAAGTATATATCAGTATAATGAGAAAAGAAAAGCTTCTGCAAATCAGGACCCAATTAGTTAAGTACAAGGTGACCAATATTAAAAAAGTTCTATACATATATGTCAAATCTTTATAAAATAAAACAAATCAAGTTATAGTTTTGATTGAAATGCAGTAAATTTTTTGTCCTCCTATTCCTTACAAAATGGCTGCAAGGCAAAATGCCTTTAGAGAGTTTTATGAACTCTACTCAATATCCTAGAGAACTTATCAAATCAAACATTTTTGTTAGAGATAAAATATTTTATAAAATAATATTTCAGGAAAATTATTCATATGCTCTAATATATTAAGAGCACACAGTAGATTTGGTAAGAAGACCACTTTTCTTGTTCAAGCTTTTGAAATGAGGATGACTAAAAACAAATCAACATCTTAGAAATGACAGTATTCAGACTAGCAGATGACACAGAGGTTAAGGTGGCTGAATGTGACTTTGTGATTCAAGTCTTGGACCAAGTGACTTGAAAATCACACCAGGTGCGTGTGCATGCATGCCCCAAATCCCGAGGAGAGTGGAGGAGAAGAGACTACAGCATGGACATCCCTTCTGGGGGTGGGGTATTTCTCTCTCTCTCTCTCTCTCTCATCTCTGGTGAGTGCATACTGCCTATAGCATCTCTCTTTCAGCCCCCTGCCCCCCCCAAAAAAAAGAAATGAGAGTAACATACTCAAGTTGCACAACTCACTAAACATTCAAAATGAGGATATAAGAGGAACAGGTATTGTTATAGTTTGGATAATGGTTTGTCCCCCAAAGTTTGTTTTAGAATTAGGTATTAGTGGATAGTGAATGGATGTTCTCCAGAAATTCACATATTGGGACTTGATTGTATTGATTGTGTTGTAAATGTGTTAAGCAGAAACTTAATTCTGTTACGGTGTCCCAGAATGGAGACTTTGGGTGTGATAATGTCATTATGGTGAGGCCTCCAAGATTGAGTTATGGTGGGTTCATAAGCATAGGGAATGAGACCAGATCAGCAGAGACACAGCCACATGGATAAGAGACCATGCTCCATTATGCTAAAAGTTCTGTCTTTCACCATTTTGTGATGCCTTTGGACTTCCCAGCCACCAGGACTGTGAGTCAATATAAACTTCTTTTTTCTTAAATTCACCCAGTTTCAGCTATTTCTGTTAGCAATATAATAATGAACTGAAAGACATCAGCAACTTACAGAGAGAAATGAAAATAAAAATACTGGGTCGTCAGAAAAGTCATGACTCATTTCTGCGTAGAAAAATACGTCATGACTTTCTGATGACTCAATATTTGCCAGGTACCAAAAAAAGTTATTACTCAAAATAAAGATTAAAGAATAAGCAGATCTACCAATGCTCTATCCCAACACAATTTTACCACTCAAGTTGCTGTATGAAGTTAGTCTTCTATTCTCTAAAACAGACACTTGATATTTTCAGATATATAATAAGGAAAGAAATTGGTGACTCTGTTAAAATATTACTTATTTTGGGGGCTAGCATGTGGCATGATGGTTAAGGCTCTGGATTCCTATATGTCCAGTCATGATTTGAAAATCACACTGGGATTATGTGCATGCATGCCCAAAAGCCTGAGAGCAGAACAAAAGAAAAGAAACTGTGGAGTGGCCATCCCCCTGGGGTATGATTTCTCACTTTCCTCCTCTGGAGAATACACACTCTATTGGAAAAAAAAAAAAGAAAAAAGAAAGAAAGAAAGAAAGAAAGAAAGAAAGAAAGAAAGACAAGAAAAGAAATTGACAAATTGACACATAAAAAGTATACATATTTATATTGTATAACATAATGTTCTGACATATGTATGCTTTGTTTAATGGCTAAACCAAGCTAATTAACACATTCATTACTTCACATGCTTATTATCTTTTTTCTTTTTTTGGTTAGTTAATTATTTATTTATTTATTTATTTTTTTATATACATTCAATGACATTGTTTAGCTTATGAAGTGAACATTTCAATATGTGAACATTTCTCCCCAGTCCAGTTGATCAAAATATCTTCAACAGATAACACCACATCTCCCCATCCAATCAATGCTCTGTCTCCGTATCCCTCCTCCCAATGTCCTTCCCTAGGCCCCACTCCTCCACACACACCACATCTGGCATTCACACCCATCTCTTGTGTTTGTATATCTTTTAGTCAATCAGTTTCGGTCACAGAGTGCAGACACTCAGTATATATTAAGTGGGGATATACAATATCTCTCCTTCATAGCCTGGCTTGCTTCACTCAGCAGTAAATCTTCCATATTCTTCCACTTTCTGTCAAAAGCCAGGGTTTTGTTGGTTTTTACATCCCTCATCATAAGGGAAATGCTTATTATCTTTTGTAGTAAGAATTTAAAAATTATTCTTAGCAATTTTTAAGTATATAATACATTGCTATTACCTATAATTACTATGCTGTAAAATTGTTCTCTTAAATTTATTTTTCCTATCTGACTGAAATTATGTATCCTTTGACCAACATCTCCCTGACAGCATCCCTTTCCTGCCCTAAATCTTGGTAACTACCATACTAATCTCTACTTTTAGAAATTCTTTATTTTATTTTATTTTATTTATTTATTTATTTATTTATTTATTTTTTTGGTCAGAGGGTACCTGCACTCACCAGAGAGAGAGGAGGGAGAAAGAGAAAGCATCCAATGGGGCATAGTTATGCCACAATCCCCTTTTCTCCATTTCTCCATTCTGTCAGCATTTTGGGCACCCAAACAAACATATGTGGTGTGTTTTTCAAACTGCTGGGGCTGGGATTTAAACTGCAGTTGACCATGGGATCCAACTCCCAATACACAGGTCTCATCCGCTGTATTGGGGGCCAGCCCAAGTTAAACTTTTTAAGAGTCCATATATAAATGATGCAGTATTCATCTTTCTATGCCGATCTTATTTCATTTAATATAATATCTTCCAGATTTTTCTACACTATCATAAATAACAGGTTTTCTTCTATGTTAAGGCTGAATTGTATTTCATTGTGTATATATACCACATTTTCTTTATGTACTGATCTGATAAACTCTTAAGATTTCTTCCTCTCCAGGCTGGCAGGTGGCATGGTAGTTAACATGCTAGACTCCCACATAGCTGCTGGACCCAAGAAGTGATTTTCACAAAAGTGGAAATTAAATGGCCTATAAAGAGATGTAAAAATGCTCGACCTCACTGGTGGTGCTCAAAACAATGCAAATTAAAACCACAATGAGTGGGACCAGCAATTAGCGTAATGGCTATGTCGCTGGACTCCCATGTAATCAACTGCAGTTCGAGTCCCGGACCTGGTGGCTTAAACTTACGCTGGGCGTGTGTGTGTGTGCATGCCCAAGATCCTGAGAAGAGAATGGAGGAGGAAGGGTTGTAGCATGGTCATCCCCCCTTGGGGGTGATTTTTTTGCTTTCTGTCTCTGTGTCTCTCTCTGTCTTTCTGGTGAGTACACACGCCCAGAAAGAGTAAAAAACCTCTTCAAACACACACACACACACACACACACACACACGAGATAATCCCAACACCCCCATTACTTGGGCAAAAATTAAAAACAAAACCAAAAACCTTACAGCGCTAAATCTTAGTGAGTATAAAAACAAAGACACTCAAATGCAGCTGGTTAAATGCAAATTGGCATATTCAGTTTGAGAAACAGTTTGGTTCAGTACTGTTGGGTATAAATCCCTAAAACAGCTGTCAAACTCATTGATCTCAGGAACTCCCTTTACATACACACATCAAAATAACTGAGGACCCACGAAGAACTTTTTTGTTTATATAAGTTGTATCTTATTGGTAGTTACTCTTATTTAAACATAAGAACACATGAGCGTACATTCTTTTCTTTTTTTAAGATGTGACTTTTAAAAAGTTTCTTTCTTTCGTAAGAATTATAGAGAAAGAGAGAAAGAAACACCCTCAACAGGGTCTCAGGCCATGATCCACCCCCAGCCTTCCCAGGCAACCAAGATCATGGATGCGCATGCCCAATGCACAGCACAAATTCTATCAGCTGTCAGAGCAATAACACCACCACATGCCACACAGCCTCTAGCAGATGTCCGTTTGTGCTTGTGAGAGACTGACAGTAAAAAAGGAAAACGATTTTTTGCATTATGAAAGTAGGTTTGACTACTCTCAAACTCCTTGAAATAGTCTCAAGGAACCCCCAAGTTCATGGACCAACTTGGAGAGCCGCTGCCCTCCATTCCTGCACATGTGCACCAGACAAGTATAAGAATGTTCACAGCAGCACTGTACACAGTAAGAAAACTTGCAAAGAACCCCAAATCCATCCATCAGAATATTTGTTTTGTTAACTACTACACGGCCACAGAAAGGAATGAATTACAGTTATATTTGACAATATTGAATAGAAAAATACATATATTTTATTTTTATGTCGAGTTCAAATTGAGTCAAACCTTAATAAAGTATTGGTGAGGAGTATATCATAGGTGGTAAAATGTAATGAAAAGCAAGAGAATGGAAACATAAAATGCAGAAAAAAATAACTGTGTCCTAGATGGCAAGGATGGGGTTACTCAGGAGGCTTCTAAGAAACTGGTAGGATCTAATTCTTTGGTTGAATAATAAGTACATGGATGTTTATTTTAATGATGTTTTATATATCCAGCACATTAAAAAATTTCAAAATTGAAGACTAGAATTCAAAAGACTAGCCTAAAACCAGAAGACTAGAATACATTGCAGGGTGAGAGTAAGTTATTTAACTTAATAGCAATGGAAAAAATCACACAGGAATGGGTAATTTGGGATATATTTAAAAACTGAAAAGGCAAAAGTCATATAAACAAGAAAAATCCATATAAATAATAAAATCCATAGTAATGAAAAGAATGTTTAGTCTACAGATAGATGTAAACACATGGAAAGAAGTTCACACTTACTAGCAATCGAAAGCCAACTGAAACAAAGATCCATCAGTTAAGAGATGAGTAAGGGTGTGGTGAAACTAACTCCTACAGGTTGGTAGGAATGAAGCTGGGTGCAATGTCTGTGGAGGAGGTTGTAGCACATATTATCAAATAACTCAAAAATGTTTACTCTTGAAATCAGTAATTCTATTTGTAGACATAAACCTTAATAATCTGAACTACTGCACAAAAAATTATACTAACAAAATACTGGAAAGAGTCAAAATATCCAAATAGAGACAAAAAGAAATTAGGAGAAGAGCAGAGAGGAAGTAGAAAGCATCCCCAGTGGAGACGGCCATTTGCAATTCCTACTCCTCCATTCTCTCCTCAGGATTTTTGGGCATGTAGAACGTTTCTCAGGTGGCTGGCTGGTCTAGGACTCAAATCACACCATCAGTCACATGGGATCCAGACACTTTAACCATCATGCCACTGGCTGACTCTCTCCTTGTATTTGACTATTACAGAGACTATATTAGAGCACTATTACGTGGTGCCTTAATTTTAATGTTCTCTGTTTTAATGCCTCTACTAGACTGTAGTAGCTCAGGAAGGGGATTTATCTTTTTTTCTACTCTTTCTCTAAAACTTACAGTCTGATTCCTAGAATCAAGCATATAAAGCATATAATGAGTACTTGAGGAATTGAATAAATTATTGCCAAGAGATTAGTCTTTTGTCTTGGGGACAAGGAAAAAGAGTGAACAGGAAATATTTCTCATTAGAGACTTAGCATGGAATTTCTCATAGAAACAATGATGAGAAAAGTACCATAATTATGGACTTAAGTTTTATTCTTTTTTGCCAGCTAAAAAGCTATCCATTCTACAAACACAAAAATATGCTTGGAGTTTCCAAGAAACTATCTCCAAAGAGGTTTTGGAGTACAGTCAGTTATTGAAGTGATATATTTGCAGACAACAAATATTTTCCTTTGCGGGGGGAAAAACATGAATCTGTCTTAAGCCTCATCTCAAACAAAATATTGTTAATGACAATAGAATGGATGTAAGACAGAAGGAAAGTGGCTGTTTTAAATATCTGTGTTAATTTATAAAATGTGAACTTAAAAGAAGAACATAAGCAAATCAATAAAACCTTTTTACTTATTTCCATTTCTATCTTTATCCAAGGCTGTATTTCAGGAAACAATTGAAACTTTAATGTGGGCATCGTTAGCTTAACTTTCAAGGTTTTTATTTTCCCATGCAAGTCTTTAAATTAAATTAATATTTACAACTTTTATGCACATAACCTACACATGTGTTTACATATACCCAAATGTGTCTGTTTAAAAATGAAAGCTTCCCTTAATGTCATGGAATATATACTGGGAACTGTGCTAAGTCTAAGACCCACAGACCTCAGAGCCTTCTATGTTTACTATTTGCTACAGAACCCATATATATTCCACTAGAGTGAATGAACAATAAGCAAATAAACAAGGTAATTACAGGTTACAGGAAGAGCTGTAAAGGAGAAAAACAAGTCAGAGAGGGTATTTAATAATCAGTGAAGGCCTCTCAGACGTATTAAGGTTTAAAGAATAAAAAGACCCAGCCATGCACACACCACCTGGGGAAGAGCTTTCCTGGCAGAGAGAAATGGTAGAAAGGTCTTAAGATGGAAACCGACTAGTTCTGTTTGAAGAACACAAATGAGGCAGGGTGGCTAGTCATGTTTTTCAAACTGTGGGTGATGTTTTAGATCATAGTACCAATTTTGTGGGTCACTACATCTTTTTAAAGTCAAATACGAGAAAAATTGGGTAGTCACATTTTTTGCTGTCGTCTAATTTTTAATCAATTTTACCTTTTTTAAATTGGTAGTCACATTTTCAGACTAAGTCTGAACTTTTGCTTTTGTTATTTAAGTGCACTTGTGTTTACTGGGCTGTCATGAATAATACATTTCTTACTGTGGGCAGTGGTCAAGTCTGTACTAAGCAAGGAGAGGAGGAACAGAGGAGGATGAAGTCATATGCAAGAGCCAGATTACGCATGGCCTTGCATTGTAGCCACCAGAAGGAATTGAGATTTTAACTGAAATGCAGTGGGGAGGCACTGAAGTTTCAAGAGGAGGAGAGACGTGATCTAATTTGACATCATTAAATTGCCTAAAGATTACTATAGTGCAACTGAGAAGATGCGAGTGCTAGCCCTGGCCCAACCACTCACACCAGGGATTTTGAGCCAATCACTTAATCTCTCTAAACCTCTCACTTTTCTTATTTTAAAAATGAGAAGGTTGAACCAAGATAACCTTTACGATCTTATTTATTGCTAAATTTCTGCCTACATTCTGCTTCCTCCCTTAGGCAGAAGTAATGGACTATTTCGGAGTTGCTAGCTCATTAGGTTTAGTTCTGAGTTACTTCTTAAAATATCATAAACCATGTGGCTATAAGAGTTATATTTCTACAGAAAGCAATTTTAGAAGTCTCTCTTTACTGAAACAAGCTATGTTAGTAGACATGAGATCTCTGGGCTCAAAGTCAATCAAGTACTTTTGCAACTTTCTGGTGCAAAGCTTGAGGTGTGAAGAAAATTGGCAAGGAGGGATGAAAAGATTTACCGACTAGGGTTTTTGGAAGATTTCCCTACTTGTTCTAAGTCATCAACTGACATATCATCCAGGACAGTTTAAAGTTGTAGGGACTCTCTGCTGAGTACTCAAGTCACGATGCAGGAGGTAAACTCCTTTCACCGTAACCAAAATGACTGCTGAGAGAAAATACTGAGAGCATAATATATGTTAAGCCTATGCTACACAGTTTGACATATGCTTTTAAATTTAATCCTTCCCACCTTGTTATTCATATTTCCCATGTATGGAAACAGGGACCCAGAATAGACAAGAATACTATTTAGTAGCCAGGTCCAGATTAGACTCAACCTTTAGGTAGGCAACATATAGATCTTTTCTTAATTCCATATTTATAATAAGTTATCTGACATCTTTAATAAATGACTGTACAAGTATTAAATCAACATTTAAGTACCTCAAAACTCAAGTATCTGTAACATCTGGATAGAATGTTGAGCCAGTAAATCAATTCTTCACTCACAGGTACTTTGCTAGGTACAGTGTGAGATGAAATGACAATCAGAGGGCCTTCTCAGCAAGTAGCATGCTGGGCAGTATAAAGTGGAATCAGTCAACATATGTAAGGAATTTGCATACACAATTAAATACATGTCAACAGTATTGGCAGTTTCCAGGTTCCTTTTCTCGAGCGTTGCTGGTAAAAGGCCAGCAAAGGAAGCATGGACTGGATAATGTCACTTGTGCTGTGAGCCTAACAAGTGTCCTGCAAGTTTCATAAATGCGAACGGGTGATAGAAACTCGCCGATTTCCCACTTACATTAACCCTATAAAGGAAGCATGGGATGCAAAACCTGCCCACTTGGAGCAGCCGGTCATGGAGAGGAAAACCTTTGAAACACGCATCATTCTTGTGAGAGTCGAAAGGATCTCTAACACTTCTCACAGAGACAACCACAAACAGCCCAGCAAAGTTGGGGATGGTCACTGCATACCTGCCTCAACCCTGAGAACGCGGTACCCACCTGCCATATACTCTGCTTCGAACCTCCGCCGGATCTCAGAGATGATCTTGGCTTTATTCTGGGCGTGATTCTGGATAGGAGACAAGACCGGACTTTAGACACAACTCACACCACCTGGTGGCCCTCCGCCCAGCCCACCTGCACCCGGGCCTCAGGGGCAGCCTCCAGGTCCAGGGTTCCAACAGCGATGCAGCTGACTCCTCACCTCGGCCATGGTCACGGTTGTGAAAGTAACTGCAGTCGCTGTCGCCGTCGCCCTTCCTACCGCCACCGCCCAAGTATCTCATCACCCGCCGGTCGGGCCGGGAGATAGACAGAGAAGGG
>NW_006198945.1:192791-205287 GCF_000334495.1 Tupaia belangeri chinensis
ACCGAGCCTGCGAGGTGGAGGCGGCGGGGCTGGGTTCACTCCCTGTGTCCCCGCACTGTGAGGGAGCGGGAAGGAAGCGTGCGTCCCAGGGCCCGGTCTGTCATGCTGTGGAACGATAATTGGATATTAAGTGGCTGCTTTATTCGGGGATTATTTCCCTTGAAATCTCTTCATCCCTTCAGCTGCCCACTTGGAGTGGGAAATACTTAACAAGGAAAATTATCTTGGCAATCTTCAATCTCAAACAGTTAAAAAGTTAAAAGACGAAAACCGTCTTCCGGTCTATGAATTAAGGTAGCTATTGTCAGCGTGGGGTAGGTTCTCTTCGGCAACATCCGCAGACATTTTTGGACGTCACTACTGGAGGAAAGGCGGGGGAATGTTGCTGGCTTTTAGTGGGTTGACGCTAAGGACACTGCCAGACATCCCATTAGGCCCAGGGCACCCCACAACTGCTATCCAGTGTAAAGGGGGATCGGTAGGCCCAGGGGGAGAAAGATTTACATGCATAAAGTACTGGAGCAAATTTTTATTTATTTATTTAATTTTTTGGGGGTGGGGAGAGGTTTTTGCTATAGGGCATGTGCACTCGGCAGAGAGACAAAGAGACAGAAATTGAGCAATCACCTCCCCCCCAGGGGGGATGGCCACGCCGCAATCCCTTCTCCTCCATTCTCCTCTTGGAATCTTGGGCACACACGCACATGCGCGTGGCCTGAGTTTAAGCCACTGCGCCTGGGACTGGAACCATGGTTGACTACATGGGAGTCCAGCGACATAGCCATTACGCCAACTGCTGGTCCCCTGAAACAAATTTTATGTTTGTCGGTTGAAAAATGATAATTGAAATTGTTGTGCAAACAATATTGCCTTTTTAAAAAGATGAAAGATACCGAAAACTACAAAGATATTGTAAGAACTGTCCCACATAGGGCCATCATTCCTAGTCAGCCATGATAGCATGGCACTTTAGCAGCATTCACCTTAGACTTTTTTAGTACGTTTGCATGTTTTATGGGGAAAAAATTGAACACATTGTTTAAAAGAATTCCTAAAATATATCCTTACAAAAATATTTACGATACAGCTGGCACCTTTTGATTCCACTCCCCTATCCTGCTATCTGCCCCATGGTCTGGAATCACTGGTCATTCATAATATGGCACAAAATCTTTACAGTTTTGCTATTTGAGTTTTGGACCAGACTGCCTGGGTTTGAATCTTGTCTCTGTCACTTCTTATCTGTAGATCTACGAGAGAATCCTAAAAACTGTGCCTCAGTTTCCCTGTCTGTAAAATGGATAGTACTAGTGCCTGTGGTATGAGGCTATTGTGAGGAATAAATTGATCTGAAGTGCTTAGAACAGTACTTAACAGTATATTCCCTGAGAAAGCACTCAGGGAATGTAGCCATTTTAGGTAAACAGGAAATATGTTGTTTTATGTGTTTTAATTTATATGGGTAATGTACCTCAGTACACATTTGTTGGGTAACATTTTTTTGTTTAATTTTTGCTATGGGGTACATGTGCTTACCAGAAACACACAGAAAAGGAGAAAGTGAGAAATCATCTCCCAGGGGCAATGACCACACTGCAGTCCCTTCTCCTCCATGCTCCTCTCGGGATTTGGGGCATACATGTACATACCCCTGGTGTGTTTCTCAAGCTGTTAGGTCCAGGACTTGAATAGCAAAGTTGGCCATGTGGGATCCAGCTACCTTAACCACCACACCATCAGCTAGCCTGGCAACGTAATTCTTTTTCACTCATTTCTTTGGGTTGTTTGAAAAGTTATGACACATTTTTGCTTTGAAAAATATGTCATGACTTTTCCAATGACTCAATATATTTGAAACCTAGCCACGATGACATATATAGGTCTAATTAATTCCTTTTTAATGTGTGATAGCCATCTATATTTATTTATTCCCTTATTGGTCACTGAAATTTTTTATTTTTTATATTGCAAATAATAGCATAGTGAGCATTCTACAGCAGTGTTCTTGTGAATATGTGGGATTATTTTTCTGGGTTCATATCTAGAATTGAAATATATATGCTTTTCAGTTTATTGCTAAATTACCTTACAGTGTCATCTCTTCCTTTTATTAAGTACTCATAATTATCTCTTGTTAGCTCTGTTTCCCGTCTCACCTTATATATCAGTATCATGTTCATAAATCAGTATTATGTTCATAAAATTACATTCAATATTAGGTATCATTATTAGTTCCACTATTTACTAAAGATACCTTCTCTTGGTCACAATCAACATGGTTTCTAACAGACTTTTTTGGATTTCACCTGTAGATAGTATAGTGCTCTTATAGGATCTTGTGGAGCCACACTGATAAGTTATTTAAAGAGTTCTGAGATTTATAGTGCCAAAGTGAATTTGTTAGCATTTAAAAGGAGTACCGTGTCTTTTGGCAGGGAAGGTGGTCAGGAGGGTGGTTAGTAGATGAGGGTGATGATTTATTGCCAACTTAACGATATTTACATTAGCATAAATATGTTATCATTTTTCTAGTGTAAATACACATCTGATTTAATTTTGTGTGTAAAGTAGATACAATCAACTTTGAAGTATAATGTACATATTAGGAGAAGCTCAAATAAATTGTATAGTAGTTAACAACAAAGCTGCTTCCAAATCCCCCCCACAATAGCTACAACAGGAGATTAAACTTAACTGATTTGAATTACCTGTTTTCTTCTGCGGCCACTGTAGTAATAGTACTAAGTAAAAGGTCAAATAACCCATAGACTGGAATAGTAAGCCTGGTGCCCCCATAATCAGGATTTGTTTAATCAGGGGTTGCGTATATTGGACTAAGAACATCTAAATTAAATCATAGATTGACTTGTTTCCAGATATATTTATGTCTGTTCAAAAATGCCACTAATTCCATAGTCCTGCAGATTTTATGAACATATGCCAAGAACTTTTACTTTATTTTTTTAAAGGTTTTTGCCATAAGGCATGTGCACTCACCAGAGAGAGAGAGACAGTGAGAGGGAAAGTGAGAAATCACTCCCTGAGGGGATGGCCATGCTGCAATCCCTTCTCCATTATCTTCCTGGGATCTTGAGCATATATGCATACGTGCCCACCATGATTTTTAGACTACTTGGTCTGGAACTTGAACTGTGGTTGGCCATGTGGGAGTCCAGCACCTTAACCACCATACCACCTGCTGGCCCCAAGAACTTTTGCTCTTAAAATAGGTGTTGCAGCAAGAATACTTAAGGTCTACTCTTTCATGAATTAGTGGCTTACATTGGAGATATTGTAGGTTCAGTTCTAGAACACCATAATGAACTGAATATCACAATAAGGGGAGCCATGTAGATTTTTTTCTTTTTGGTTTCCTATTGCATATAAAAGTTATGTTTGGGGCCAGCAGGTGGCATCATAGTTAAGGCGCTGGAATCCAATGTGGACAACCACAGCTTGAGTCTTGGACTCAGTGGCTTGAAACTCCCACCAGGTGTTCGTGCATGCACATCCAAAATCCCAAGAGGAGAATGGAGGAGAATGGATTGTGGGATGGCCATCACCCCTGAGGGGTGATTTCTTATTTTCTCTCGCTCTCTCTCTCTCTCTCTGTCAAGCGCATGCACCCTATACCAAAAATCTCTCAAAAAATTGTATTTACACTATAGTGTAGTATATTAAGTGTGGAATGGCATTATGTCTAAAAAAAAGGTGTGTACTTTAATTTAAAAAGTCCATATTACTAAAAAGTGCTAATGATCATCTGAACCTTCAGCAAGTCTTAATCATTTTGCTCGCAGAGGGTCTTGCCTTCATATTTATAGCTGCTGACATATCAGGATGGCAGTTGCTATAGATTGGGGTGACTTTTAGTGACTAGATGTCAGGGACACTGCCTCTATCCACTTTTGAAAAAAATTTCAGAGGGTTTGTATGTGAACATTGCGAGAGAGAAAGAACACCCTACAACAGGACCTGGTCATTTCACGATCCTGTTAGTTTCAGTTCTCCATCCTGTCAGGTTCTTGGACATGTATGCTCTCACCATGCATCTTTTCCGGCCTACAGGGCTTGAACTTGAACTCTGGTTGGTTATGTGGTATCTGGATCCCTTTGTATTAAACCTAACCACTGCACTACAGAATCAGCCTGGTTGTACCAATTTCTTAAAATAAGACAACAATGAAGTTTGCTGCTATTGATTGACACTTCATTTCACAAAAGATTTCTCTGTGGCATGTGATGTTGTTTGATAGCTTTTTGCCCACAGTACAATTTATTTCAGAATTGGAGTCAATGCTTTCAAACCCTGCCACTGCTTTATCAACTAAGTTTATGTAATATTCTAAACCCTTTGTTGTCATTTCAACAATATTCACAGCATGTTTACCAAGAGTAGATTATATCTCAGGAAACTGCTTTCTTTGGTCATCCATGAGAAATTAAGTCCTTACCTGTCAAAGTTTTATGATGAGATTGTAGCAATTCAGTCACACCTTCAAGCTCTGTTTCTAATTTTAATTATTTTGCTGTTTCTCCCTCATCTGCAGTTGCTTCTTCCACTGAAATCTTGAACCCCTCTATTATCCAAGAGGATTGGAATCACCTTCCAAACTCCTGTTTATGCTGATATTTTGACCTCCTCCCATGAATCATGAGTCATCTAAATGGCATCTATTAATAGAATAGTGAACTATTTCCAGAAGACTTTCAATTTATTTTGCCCAGACACATTGGAAAATCACTATCTTTGGCAACCATAATCTTAACAAAAAATTTTTTTTCAGGTTTTTGCCATTAGTATGTGTGCACTTGCTAGAGAGAGAGAGAGAGAGAGGGAGAAAGAGAAATCACGCCCTGGGGGAATGGGAGTGCTGCGATCCATTCTTTTCTTGGGATTTTGGGCGTGCATGCATATGCTCCCAGTGTGATTTTCAAGCCACTGGGTCTGGGACTTAAACCAAGGTCAGCCATGTGTGAGTCTAGCACATTAACCACCACACCACCTGCTGGCCCTACAAAATGTTTTTTAAATAGTTAAGACTTGAAAATCAATAGACTTCTTGACTCATGAGTTGCAGAATGGGTGTTGTGTCGGCAGGCATGAAAACAGCATTAATCTCCTTGTACATCTCCATCAGCACTCTTTGGTGATTAGGTGCATTGTCTATTAGCAGTAATATTTTGAAAGGAATTTTTATTTCTGAGCATTAGATCTCAACAGTGGGCTTAAAATATTCAGTAAACCATGCACTAAATAGATGTGCTGTCATCCAGGCTTTGTTCCATTTATAGACCACAGGCAACATAGATATAATTCTTAAGGGCTCTAGGATTTGTGGAATGGTAAGTGAGCACTGGCTTCAACTGGAAGTCACCAGCTGCATTAGCCCCTAGCAAGAGAGTCAGCCTGCCATTTGAAGCTTTGAAGGCAGACATTGACTTCTCTAGCTATGAAAGTCTTAGATGGCATCCTCTAATCTACAGTTGATTTGTCTACATTGAAAATATGTTGTTTAGTGTACCGATCTTCATCATTTATCTTAGCTGGATCTGCTAGATAACTTGCTGCAGCTTTTATATCAGCATTTTTTACCTGCAAATGTTTTTGTTACAACGAAGGCTACTTTCCTTAAAACTCATGAACCAACTTCTGTTAGCTTTATCTCACCCAGCCTTCATAAAACTGAAGAGTTTGGGGCCTTGTCTGGATTGGGCTTTGGCCAAGGGAATATTGTGGCTAGTTTGAGCTTCTATCCAGACAACTAAAACTTTCTCCATATCAGCAATAAGACTGTTTTGCTTTCTTATCCTTGTGTTCACTCGAGTGACACTTAATATTCTTCAAGAAATTTTCTGGCCTGTTCCCATAGCTTGATGGTTAACAGAGTTGAATCCCACATGGCCAGCCACAGATAAAATCCTGGCCTTAGTAGAGCATGCCGGGTGTATGTGCATGAGTGCCCCAAATCCGGAGGGCATGGGGGAAAATAAAAATATAAAAAATAGAAATCTTAAAAAACATTATGTAGGTAGTAAAAGACGAGTTCTTAGAACCTTACCTCAGAGTATATAATTATAATGCTTTTCCCTTCTAGAAATCTAAGAACCCTGACATATCTTTGGGAAATTTGAAATACATTTTTTTCTGATATATTCTGGCACAATCTAGCTTATCTATTTTCTTTAATGTAGTTGATGGTTTCATAAGTAAAATCCATACCTTTGACTTACTCGCCTAATTTTTTGTTTTTTTGAGAGGTTTTTGCTATAGGGTGCATGTGCTCACCAGAAAGACAGAGAGACAGAAAACGAGAAATCACCCCTCAGGGGGGATGGCCACGCCACAATCCCTTCCCCTCCATTCTCCTCTCGGAATCTTGGGCATGCACGCACACATGCCCGGCATGAGTTTAAGTCATCAGGTCTGGGGCTTGAACCGCGGTTGACTACGTGGGAGTTCAGCGACATAGCCATTACGCTAACTGCTGGTCCCTCACCTAACTTATTTATTGAAGAAGGTTAAACTGTGATCCAATCATCCCGGTTGTTTACATTCATTGACTAATAACAAGCCAGTAAGCCAGTGACCACTACTCCTAATTTTGCACTAGGATGGTATGTCTCCAGTTACTTCACGTAATTGATTTCAGGAAATTCTTCAAAAAAATATTATTAGTTTACTTTTAAAAACAAATCCCATGTATTTGTTATTTATTGCTATATAAAAAACACTTCAAAAATTAAAGCTTAACATAATGCACATTTATTATCTCACAATTTCTGGAAGTCAAGAATTCAGGAGCAGCTGAGATGGGTGGTTCTGGCTCAGGGTCTCTTCCAGGGACTGCAGTCATCTGATGGCTTGACTGGCACTGGAAGATCTCATCCCAAGAAGGTCCACTATGATGGTTGTTACTGGAAGGCCTCAGTGCTTTGCTGGTAGCTGGTAGGAAGTCATAGTTCCCTGATGAGTGTACATACATCTCGATGGGGCTGCCTGAGTGTCTTAATGGTATGGCAGGTGGCTTCCCAAAGTGCATGTAATCTAAGCCAGAGGTGAAAGAGGAAGCCACAGTGTTCTCTTTATGAGTCAGTCTTGGAAGTTACTCACTGTTATTTTTGCCATCTTCTGGCTATAAGGAAGTCATGCTTAGGCCTCTTATCTAAGGGAAAATAACTAAATGCCATTCCTTGATGGAAAGAGCATCAAAAAATTTGTAAACATACTTTAAAAGCACAAGTGGAACTTATATAAGATGGGACATCTCCATCTTGAAAGCAGGTGTTGAGTAATCTAATCTGCTTTTCAGTAGAATTGCCTCTAAATCAATCATTGCTTTAAAATGCAGGCTACATTAAGTTCAATTTGCACATTATAGTCACTGATACTTTCTTGTAATTGAACTCTTGGTTGATGTTTCATAATGAACGAATGAAACTTTAGCTTTTGAAGTTTGCTTGTCATGCAGAGAAAAACAACATTGCTTACTTGTAAATAATTTGGTTTTCAGTGATTTCTGAAACTATTGAATTTCCTGGTGTACAAAGTAAAGCTCAAATAAGAGAAAAGGGTATTAGAGTTATTTCTAGTGGAGAGGGATCTTTCAGTACTTACAAATGGCTGTGCAACTGTTCTTTTCCTATTTTTAAGGTTAGCTACTGTATGAGCCAAGCTGGCCATGGTGATGATGACCATGATAGTGACTGACATTTATTGCACTTCCTATTTCAACTGCTTTATATTATTTCATTCTGGTACCTTGTGAGGTAGATGCTGTTTTTACGTCCCATCATATAGATGTGGGTGTGAGGCACAAAGGAGTTAAGTAACTGCCCAGGGTCACGCATCTATATAGTGTGAGACAGACCTGGCATTCACGTGGGCTCTGTACGCATGTGCAGTTCTGCTTAAACACTGTTAAAGGGGTGGTTTAGTACATGAAGCCAACTGGGTAGAGATCAACCTCTTCTTTTGTGAGTTCAATTTAGGGGGCATTCTTTTCTCTTCATTCTATTTTACTAATTCTTTCAAATTGCCTTCCTTATAACCAGTTTGTTTAGAAAAGGAAAATGATGCCAGAACTATGTGGTGGTTAAAAGTATGGACTCATGAGTCAGGGGACCCCTCTTCCAAATCTAGTACCATTGTAAGTTAGCATTGTAACTGCAGATTAGGGTTGTGACTTTGGAAAATTGTCTTACCTTTTTTAAAATAAGGTTTTCTCACTTAAAAGATAGGATAATAAGAATATCTTAAAAGAATAGTTACAAACATTAAATGAGATAATGCCCATATTGTACCTGCCATATAGGAAGCATGAATGACTGATAGCTACTATTTAATTTTTAGTCCATTATAATAAATTGTATTCATGCTCAATTTTTTCCTACTTTGAATATGAATACTGACTTCCTTAGGTCATAAAAATGTATTGTTTTTGCAAGGTATGATTTATTTCTATTACTCTGGAGATTTTTTATTTCAATTTGCCAGAAGGCATATACACTTGCTGGAAAGACACAGTGAGACAGAGAAAGTGAGAAAGCACTCCCAGTGGGGCATGATCATGCTGCAATCCCTTCTCCTCCATCTCTCCCTCCTTTAGAGATTTACGGTACACACACATACACGTGCTTGGTGTGTTTTTCAAGTCACTGGGTCTGGGACTCAAACTGTGGGATCCAACTGCCTTAACCGCCATGCCACAGGCTTGGCCCTCTGGAGATTTTTTTAAAACTTTGTTAGAGCATTTCCTATTTTTATTTTGGGGGTTTCATTGTCATAGAACCTGCTCAGGCTTCTGTCTCCAGGAAGCAGGAGCCTAATTGCCTGGACAGTGGGGAGCAGTCTTATCCAAGAATCACCATATTTGGAGAGAACTAAACTTTGAGACAAACCATTGACTAAATTGTCATTCTAAAGGGGCTAAAGCAGAGTGCCAAACCAGATTAGCATTGGTATGGTAGAAACAGAAATTCTCTGAGCCAGAAAGAATAGCTGAAGTCACTTTTAATAGAGCATCTAAAACTTTAAGTACATGCTGCGAACACATTTGGCTATCTTTTTTAATGTGGTTATTGGCATGCTTAACAAGCTGTCTTTTAAGGGATGTACAGAAATAGTATTTGGGATATGTTTTTTCCAATAAACATGAGATTGTCAAAATGGTATAAAAAGCTTAAGAATGTTTACTTAATAAAATTTATAGTTACCTATGTAGTAGTTCCCTAACAGAACTATCTTTTCTTTCTCCCCAGCTCTGCGTATTTTATTGCAATTTTTCTTATTTCTTTTTTAGATTTAAAAGAATCAACTGGAATCAGTTTGCATTTGAAAATTGGTTCAACACAAGGACTTGGTATTGTGCAATGACTAGCATTCAAGCAATGTCATCCAACCAAGAAAGGCTCTTATGTTATAATGGGGAAGTCCTTGTTTTTTGGTTGTCTAAAGGAAATTTTACCGGTAAAGGGCCTGTATTATTACATGTCAGAAGAATGGTTTTTGACAAAGGAACAAGCACATTTGTTCAGAAGTCCACTGGATTCTTCAGCATAAAGGAAGAAAACTCTCATTTTAAAATTATGTGTTGCAGCTGTGTATCAGATTTCAGAACTGGAATTAACCTCCCTTGTGTTCTGCTACAAAGAAATAAAAAGGAAAGCATTTTCAAATATTTTCTACTATTTCTTCACAATAGCAATACATTTGAAAAGTATTTGAGCTTTAAACTAGGCCATGATTTGAAGGACAGCGTAAGGGTCCTCGATGGCCCTTTAATTTTATGGCAACATATCAAAACCTTCTGCTGTTTCTCTTCCAAAACTGGCAAAGTTATTAGTTTGTCAGATAACTTTTCCTCTATTGAATGGGTAGGGGAGATTGAAAATCTAGGTATGGTTTTATTGGGACTAAAGGAATGTTATTTATCAGAGGAAGGATGTATCCAAAAGCCTTCAGAATCAGATTATACAATTCAGAATTCCAAATTTTGTGTATACTCTCTTGAAACTCAGGAAGTATTAAGCAATACATACATTATCCCTCTTGCTTATAGTAGTTTGGTAACTTGTGTGCATGTCTGTGCAACAACGATTGTTAACAACCAGTTAAGGATGTCTCTGATTGTCCTTACTCGAAAGAATCAGCTTATTTTATTCCAAAATGGAACTCCTAAAAGTGTGTGCCAGCTTCCATTTGGAGATCCTTGTGCAGTTCAGCCTATGGATTCAGGTAGAGGAAACATCTTTTTCATCGTATCCTTTGGGTCCAGTGATGCTTGTGCTGTTTTGGAAAAGAATTTTCAGGTAGAGTGCTTGCTTATTCTCATCTTGATTATTTTGGTGTTCTTGGACCTTTTCAGCATTCCTATGCTTAATAGAGTTCTTCCTGGACTCTCATTACCTAAGTCAGTTTTTAGGACTGCACTTAAAATCATACATGCAGGGACTTCAAAAAATGAAATTAAAGTACATGTTCATTTTATTACAAAAATTTTGAAAGCCAAACATACTTTTTCATAATGTGCATTTCCATGAGTATTTGAAGACTCCCTGTATATTACATCATTCATTTTTCTTAAAGTTATCTCAGTAGTAACTGATAATCGTAATTTTTTTGCTTTGCCATTTTGAGTCATTAAGCCGTTGAGTTGTTTGCAAATATATAGATAAATATATAACTAATTGTTATGTATGGTATTTCAGTGTAATGTTTTCCAATTTTTGTTGTAATGATAATTAAATGTGTATTTTTCACTTAATGTAAGATTATTAGAGATTGGACTTCATAAGCCTTTTCAGAAAACTCAGTCATTCACTTTTTTCATAAAGGTTTTTGCTGTAGTGTGCGTGTGCTCGCCAGAGAGAGACAGAGACAAATGGTGGGGAGCGGAGTAAGAAATCACCCTCCAGGAAGGATGGCCATGCTGCAATCTCTTCTCCTCTTGGGATTCCCGGCACGCATACACATATGCCCAACATTATTTTGAAGCCAACTGATCTGGGACTCAAACCGCTATTGATCATGTGAGAGTCCTGCACCTAAACCACTGTGCCACCTGCTGGCCTCATGTCATTCACTAGTTAAAAAGTTAGTAATTATTCTAACTTACTTGTCACTCAATTTTATTTCTGAAAATGAAATGCATGGAAATTCCTTAAAATATATCCCTATCCCTTAAGAGACAAATAATTGTTCTCCAGTGATAAGTGGTATTTATTCTAAGAACTGTTGCCTAGAGATTTTTTTTTTATCATGTTGTATTTTGAAACTCAGAGCAGATCTTTGAGTTAGGTATCATAGTCTTATCTTTTAATGTAAGACTTAGAAATTACTTTAAAATACTCACTGGTATTGAACATTGAATATCAGGTAAAAAGGCACAGAAAATGAATAGGAAATTGGAAGTTTATAACTTTGTATCTCCACCTTCTCCTCCTCTGATGGTTTTGGTAAAATTGCATCCTTCGGACTTAAGATATACATCAACTCATTGAGTTATGTGATGCAGTGTTTAAAAGTCATTGTTGCTAGTCAAAAATTTCTCTTCCAAAAGAAATTTAGTACATTATACAGCTTTTTAAGTTTGTTTTGTACTTCACAAAAAAAAAAAAAAAACCAAAAAACCAGTTATTGCTTTCTTTTGTGTGCCCTGACTGTATATATCAGAAGCTCAACTAAAATATTTATCATTGTATTGTCATCTTAATATAGAATTTTGGGGACCAGCAGTTGGCATAATGGCTATGTTACTGGACTCCCATGTAGTTGACCCACTGGACTCCCATGTAGTTGACCCGGACCCGGTGGCTTGTACTCACGCTGGGCGTGTGTGCATGTGTGCCCAAGATCCCGAGAGGAAAATGGAGGAGAAGGGATTGCAGTGTGGCCATTCCCCCTGGGGGGTGATTTCTCACTTTCTGTCTCTCTGTCTCTCTGTCTTTCTGGCAAGCACACATACCCTATAGCAAAAACCTCTCAAAATATATAAATAAATAAAGAATTTTGATCCATGTTTTTAAAAGTTTGAGATACATTTTTGGAGAGGTTTTTGCTATAGAGCATGTGCGCTTGATAGAAAGAGACAGAAAGCGAGAAATCACCCCCCAGCGGGGATGGCCATGCTACAATCCCTTCTCCATTCTCCTCTCAGTATGTTGGGTACGCACACACACGTGCTCAGCATGAGTTTAAGCCACCGGGTCCGGGACTCAAACTGCAGTTGACTACATGAAAGTCCAGCTAGCCATTATGCCAAATGCTGGTCGTGAGATGTGTTATTTATGTGAATTGTTTTGTGTGTTTGTGTGTGAAGAAATGGCAAATTGGAGTTGTATTGGGTTGTCGGGAAAGTCATGATCCATTTTTGCATAGAAAAACATGGACAAAAATATATGTATATATTTTTTTGGAGAGGTTTTCGCTATAGGGTGTGTGCGCTCGCCAGCCAGACAGAGAGAGACAGAGAGACAGAAAGCGAGAAATCACCCC
>NW_006198945.1:205308-209876 GCF_000334495.1 Tupaia belangeri chinensis
CACACCCCAGTCCCTTCTCCTCCATTCTCCTCTCGGGATCTTGGGCACGCACGCACACATGCCCGGCATGAGTTTTAAGCCACCGGGTCCGAGACGTGAACTGCGGTCAACTACGTGGGAGTCCAGCGACATAGCCATTACGCTAACTGTTGGTTCCCAAACATGGAAAAATATATCATGACTATCCCAACAACCTAATATTTTATCTTCACCTTATAGATTATCTTTATATTGGGTTGGCCCATGACCTAGTGGTTAAGGGAGTCACATCCCACATGGCTGACTGTGTAGTTTGAGTCTAGGCCCTGGTGGCTTGAAAAATACACTGGATATATGTGCATGTGTGCCCCAAATCCCAAAAGGATAGAGAAATGGAGGAGAAGGGATTGTGGCAAGACCACGCCCCATGGGAGAGTGCTTCCTCTTTCTCTCTCTGGTGAGTACACATACCTTCTAGGAAATAAAAAGTTTACCTTTGTATTAATAGAAATTATGTTCAATTGATGTCATATAAATTCAACCTATATAATATACAAAGGACTTAAATTCTCAGAAGGTAAATAATTTTATTGCTAATGACTAATTTGAGTAACTGATATTATCTTAAGAAATGTATTTAATTTTTGTGAAATCTTTTCTCTTTATGAAATTGTAATCATTCTGCCTCTGAGAGGGGAGAATAAAATCAAATGACATTGAAAGTGTCGTGCAAAGTACTTGGATTGCACTAGTACCTGTTAAACAGGGGTTACATATATTAAAGTCAATTTTACCTTTTTATTGTTACTAGAAAATTTTAAATCATATATGAAAGTTCTTCAAAAAACTTTTGGAAGATGTATATCATGAAAAACTAGGCATGGATTTCGAAATACTTTTGCACCAAAATAAAATTGTACTTTAATTCAACTTTTTCATAAGCCTTTTGAAGTCCCCTTATGTACATTGCATTTGTGGCTCAGTTACATTTCTGTCGATATTACTGTTCTAGAGCTGTAATAGCAAATTCTGTATATATGAACACATGTGTATGTATGGGTGCACATCTCTGTGGTGTTTTCATGCTGAGCACATTTTTATTCTAATGTCTCTTCCCATACATACTTGACTGTACTTCATGGTATTTGTGGGAGGGTGGAAGGGAAGATACAGATTTACAAATAAGCTGCTTCCCTGCACAAGTGAAGAATCAGAGCTTTAGAAATTAGCCTTATGGGGACAAAGTTGATATATGGATATGTAGCTTGAAAAGCTTTACCTCCATTCTTGCACGAATACAAGCCAACCTGCTGTATCATCTAGATAGTGTGTCCATGCTCCTGGAATTCAGAATGGAAGCTTAAGCTTTTCTGCCTCTGCGAGAAAGGGGATCTGACCCTCATGGTATTAGTTTTCTAGAGAAGCAAACTAGAAGCTTTCCATTTTGTAGACCTTTAAAAAGTGGTCTTCTAATTTAAACTTGGGGTTTCTTGTTCTGTTATAAACTGATCAAACCATTCCATTGAGCTAGAACACTTCTAGGTGTCTCAGTATTATGGTCCCTTACCTTCTGTGCCCATGATAGTATCTGTGTCCTCCCCACCCCACTCCAATCAGAGTTTAAGGCATTAAGTTTATCTTGGCTCTGTTGTAGGTTGTTTTGCTTTGAGAGTTCACAAAGGGTCTACTAGTACCTTCTGGTTCTAATTCAATTGAATTTCTTGAGTAATTGGTCTGATCATAGATATACATCCATTAAGGCATATAGAAATGAAGGTCATCCTTAAATTAGTTGTGCTAGAGAAAGAATCTTCACTAAAGTTTTGCTCATCATAAATATTAGAATTCTCAAAAGATTTAGTTATGAAAAGTGTTAGAATTTATAACTGGATGGTAATAAGATTTTAATATAGAAATTAGGAACATGTCCCTGGACAAATGTTAACAAAATATTAATCTAAGTACCTTATTATTTATAGTTACAACTCTATCTGTTCTGATACCCCAGTCTCTTTATTTTCATTTAGGTTTTACACACTTTTCATTATTCATTTGTAAGATTGCGGATAACAGATTATAGCTACAAGAAACAGAAGGAATTATTAGTTTATTTCCCATCTGTGGTTTTTTTCCTTCTCAATTCCTCCTTTGATCCTCTCTTCTTTTCAGGTTGCTGCTAAGTGGAATGGAATTAGCTCAGTATTGATAGATGATTTTCTTGGAACTGGAACTGAACAAGTACTTCTACTTTCTAAGAACTCCTTCAACTCAGATTGCCTGACTTCATTTAAAATAACAGATCTTGGCAGCACAAACTATTGTGTAAGTTCTATTTTCTTTATTTTTTTATATGTGCACTCTCCAGAGAGAGACTGAGAGCAAGGCAGAAAGCACTCTTCAGTGGGGTGTGTTTATGCCACAGTCTATTTTTTGGTCCTGTCAGGATTTGGGGCATACACACACACACATACACACACACCTGGTGCATTTTTCAAGCTACTGGGGCTAGGATTTGAACCACAAGTGTTGGCCTTGTGCAAACTAACCACTGGACTGTGGGGCTGGCCCTCTGTCTTCTTCTCATATGATATTTTAAGGACCGTTTTAGAAAACTTAAGTTCTTAAAACGTTTTGACCCACCAGGTAAATATTTGTAATTTCATACTCAGAATAAAATTTTGAACTGCAAAAGTACATCCATTGAATCTTTTAAATATACGAGGGGACTTCAAAAAGTTCGTAGAACAATGGCTTAAAGTACACGTTTATTTTGGTGGAAAAAATTTTGGAAATTCTAATGAACTTCCCATGAGCTTTTTGAAAGATCCCTAGTATATGGATCCTCAACACATGTTACACAAATTGACTGTGCTTCTGATATAAATTTGAAACATATCTGGTGGTCATGTGATACTGTAAGTTAACTTTATGGTTGCTTCTGAAAATCATGTTTTATACTAATAAACAAGATATTGGATTAATTAAGGAATAAAATGAAGTGAAACTGCTTATTAAAAGAAGTAATAGTTCAAAATATCTTGATCTTGTACTGAAGGACAATTATCTTTGAAGTTTCAGATCTATATAAAATCTCTTCAAGCTTCAGGTTCTGTTTTTCATTTGTAAAATGATCATTTTTTTCTCTACTTATAAGACTAAAATATTCTAAAAAGAAAATGAATGGATACTTTGTAAAACAGTATTCAAGTGTTAGTTGGTAATGATAGTAATCATGGTAATTTTTTTCTATTAGAAGATCTTGGGGAAAATATATATTTTGCCTTTTATAGAATATATATAACATGGGAAACAGCCTGTTAACTTGATAAAGGTTATTTGAATTTTGTTTATTTTATGAATTGTCCATTTTTTTCAAATTTTCAGTTTTAATTTTTTTTTTATTAGAGTGAACTGTTCAATAGCAAAGAGGACGATTTATTTGAAGACACACAAGAGAATTGTTACTTGGTGATTACACCTCTGGAAAGAAGATTGAAAGTTAGTGTCTGTTTGCTTTTTGTTTCTGTTTTTTTTTTGGTTAGTGCTATTCTAAGTGAAGTAAAGAACATTTAAGAAATGTCCTTAAAGTATAAATAACTCAGTGCTTGGGAGAGAAAATAGTATTTCCAAGGATCTTTACCTTTCTGGCACCTCTGCAAGAACTCTTATGGCTTTACTTATAAATATATCACCTAAAAAGGGTACCATTTTGTAGAAAGATTGTGTAGATATGCTTCATGAAAGAAAATACAATGAATTCAATTTTTTTTAAGAGAGATATGTGCTATAGGTTGTATGCACTTGCCAGAGAGTCAGAGAGAGACAGAGACACAGAAAGCAAGAAATCACCCCCTTGGGGGATGGCCATACCACAATCCCTTCTCCTCCGTTCTCCTCTTGGGATTTGGGCATGCACATACACACGCTTGGTTTGCGATTTAAGCTACCCGGGTCCAGGACTTGAGCCATGGTAGGCCATGTGGGAGTCCGCAACATAATCATTCACCATCTGCTGGTCCCATGAGCTCACTTTTGAAAACATATTCTTTCTGTTCTATAGAATCAGTATACCACTGTGTATCTTTTAGAAGGGCAGTGAATATGACAAATCATAATATATTCCAAACATAAACAGTTTATCTTCAAGTTTTCCATGAAGAGTTCCCTAAAAAGGAGTTTCTTATTCAAATGTAGCAAGGTAATATACATTCTCATAAAATATTGAGACTATGCAAAGAAAGAATTAAAAAAAAAAACTAATAGTTATCTGTGAATCTGCTATAAGAAATAACCAGCTTTAACACTTTGGAATGTCTATCCTTACAGATTTTTTACAAATATAAGAAATTCATATTTGCATGGTAATATGATTATAAGATCTGTATTCTTTTGTAACCTACCTTTTTTGCTTATAAAAAATTTTAAATATACAAGAAAGTTCCTAAAATATGATTACTATCTGTATATTCTCAATGTTGATTCAACTATTACTACTTTTTGAACTCATATTTATTTCAAGTGTATTTGAGAATGTATACATTTTTGCAGAATGACTTAAAAGTTGTAAATGTTTTAATATTTTACCCCTT
>NW_006198945.1:209907-210593 GCF_000334495.1 Tupaia belangeri chinensis
CCTAAAATTGAGCACATTTTCTTATGTAATTACAATGCCATTATTGGAATTAGAAAATCAATAATGGTCCTTTAGTCTTATGCACTAGGTAATCCATATCAAATATATTTAGTTATTAAAAAATGTTTTTTATAGCTGCATTTTTCAGTAGGTAGTCAAAGTTTCATTATCATCTCTCTCATTACTCTTTTTATTTAGAACAGTGCTCCCTTCCCCTTCCCCTTTTCTTTTTTTTTTTCTTTTCAAGTTTCTTTTATGTATTCCATGAGTGAGTAAGAGAGGGTTTTTTATAGCTGCATTTTTCAGTAGGTAGTCAAAGTTTCATTATCATCTCTCTCATTACTCTTTTTATTTAGAACAGTGCTCCCTTCCCCTTCCCCTTTTCTTTTTTTTTTTCTTTTCAAGTTTCTTTTATGTATTCCATGAGTGAGTAAGAGAGGGGCAACCCTCAACAGGTTTTTCATTCTAGTATCCATATGCAGCCTCAGCCAGCCTGAGTTGTGGGCATGCACATACCACCAGAAAAACTTTTTTTTTTTTGAGAGAGATTTTCGCTATAGGGCGCGTGCGCTCGCCAGACAGACAGAGACATACTGACAGAAAGCGAGAAATCACCCCCCATGGGGGATGGTCACGCCACAATCCCTTCTCCTCCATTCTCCTCTCGGGATCTTGGGCAGGCACAC
>NW_006198945.1:210656-218981 GCF_000334495.1 Tupaia belangeri chinensis
CGACTACGTGGGAGTCCAGTGACATAGCCATTACACTAACTGCTGGTTCCCCAGAAAAACTTTTGTAACCCGAACATAGTAAAGTGAATATAAAGACAAATTGTGGGAAAAGAAATTGTAACACATGGCAGAGGGTTTATCTCCTTAATATAAATGTGCATTCTTATACAGTATTGTCGAGAATATAAAATGGCCCAATATTCTCAGAGGAAAAACTTGGCATAGATAATAAGATATGAATTGTGCATATATTTACTCTCAAAGTTTCATTTCTAGAAATCTGCACTAAGGATATAGATAATTTTACAAGAATTTTTATGTCATGTTTATATATAATATTGGTCAAAATCTAAATATTCCATCATTAGGACTGTGGTAAATAAATATTTAGTTAAACCATGGAATACTATGTAGCTGTAAAAATGAATAAAGACATACTGATTTACAGTGATTTAAAAGTGATTCCCAGATAGTTTAATTTATGAAAATATGACTTTATGAAAAGTTTAACAAATGAGAAGACCAGTTCTTCTGTTTAAAAACAACTTAAAATGATAGGTGAATTTAAAAAAAAAATACTTCGTAAAAATTTAAGAAGCTGATACATAAGAATAGATTATGAAGCCAAATGTTTAAGGCCGGGACCCAAAGAGATAAGCAGAATGCCGATGCTGCTTTTACCCTTGTGAGCACGTGTGTTGAACCTAAAGCAGTGGTGTCCCCAGGCACCCATTTGGCAGGAACAAACACAGAATCCTTACCGGAAACACATGTATCTCAGGCCTCATAAGTTTCACAAATAATTGTTCTAAGAAAATGAGCCACCCTCAGAATAGCTAAACACGTAAAGAAACAAGGCATCAGTGAATGATTATTCATGGAAAATAACTAAATAACATGCTTTTTCTTTTTTTGAGAGGGAGATTTTTGCAATAGGGTGTGTATGCTCAGCAGAGAGACAGAGAAAAAGAGAGACACAGAAAGCAAGAAATCCCCAAGGAGGGATGACCACACCACAGTCCCTTCTCTATTTTCCTCTTGGGATTTTGGGTATGCATGCACATGCACCCAGTGTGCTGGATCCGGGACTCGAATTGTCGTCTGCTATGTGGGAGTCTAGCGATGTACCGACATCTGCCAGGAGAGATTTTTTGCTATAGGGTGCATGTGCTCGCTGGAGAGACAGGGCGAGTCAGAGACACAAAGTGAGAAATCACCCCCCCCCCAGGTGGGGATGGCCACACCACAGTCTATTCTCCTCCATTTTCCTCTTGAGATTTTGGGTATGCATGCAAATGCACCGTGAGTTTTAAGTCACTGGGTTCGGGACTGGAATCGTGGTGGAGTGCATGGGATTCTAACAACATAGCCATTATGCCATTTGCTAGTCCCCCAAATAAATTTCTGTAAACTAAAAATATATCAAAATAAAAAATGGCAGATGATTTTAATAGTCAATTCAAAGAGATGGAGAGCATATTAGTGGACCAAAATATATTAGAAAAATGGTCCAAAAGGTAGCATAGACAAAAGAATGGAAATATGAAAGATTCTGAATAGTGTAGAGGGAAGGCATGGGGGGAATAGAGATCATTGTATATCAATTTTGTTTCAAGGATCTACATGGTCATAGTAGCTCTCAATGTGGCTAATAACCTTTGGACCATTTAGAAGGCCTTTTGTAGATGAACAAGTCTACCTTCCTGGCTCTTTCTCCCATTTTACACATGGGGGAACAAATGGAGAGCCAGAAGGTTAAGTGATTTGCCAAGCTAGAACCAACCAGTCTATTTCACTGTTCTCTCTGCAATGAAATTTGTTTTCCAATCAGTGTTCAAGATGGGGAAAGCAGGACCTTAGAGAAACTTGTACACATGTATATGAGTGTTCAAAGCAGCATTGTCTATAATATTAATATTTCACTACTGGGTGTAAAGGAGAACAGAAAAGAAGATTTTGGTAGTTCAACATTGAAACATGATAAGGTAATGAAAAGAGCAAACTACAGCTACTAGCTAATATGTAGGCAACCTGATACGTACAGAATGATTCTGTTTATGAAAGGTTCAGAAACAACACAGAAAAGCTGAAAGTGTTCTTTGGGAATTCCTACAAAGATGATAAAATTATGCAGACAAATAAGGAAGTTGTCGTAAAAGACCAAGGTAGTGTTGCCTCTGAAGGAGAAAAGGGAGTTTGATTGTGGAGGGCCCGTGGGCAGCTCCTGGAGTGCTAATGTTGGACTTGGATATAGTTACATGGTTGTAGACTTCACAATCAGTCTGTGAACTGTTTTTATGTTGTGCCCACTCTTCTGCATGCACCATACAGTTCACAATAAAGAGTGAAAAAACAAGATTCAGTGTCATGGGGTGCATATGTGTCTGTGTTTGGTTTGGGGTGGGTTTTGTTGGCGGGGAGGAGAAAGAAAGCATTAAGTTCTGCAGAGGTATGTGATCTATTGACTGTGCAAATGTGATTGAGTATCTGGGAAGAGAGATGAGGTATACTATTTTATTTCAATTTCTTACTGTGTGCTCATTTTTGTGGTTTTATAACAAAACTTCACAATATAGATTATTTACATGATCTAGTGGTTCACAATTTCTTCCTGGATTGAGGGTGTTTTGAGAAGAGGAGGGAAGAGAGAACACAACTTCTGAGGGTGCATTTTCAATTCACCCCCTTAGTTCTTCCTCTGCTCACTAAGCAGCCCTGCAGCAGATCAGAAAGGCCTGTATACCTCCGGTGGGTACATCTCCCTACCTTCTGAGTCACAAAATGCTGAACAGATGAATAATGGCGGTCCCACTGAACTAGGTCAACATAGGAAGTTTTAACATACCAGCTAGATATTTCACATAGTTGGTGCTGCCAAGGGAAGATGTAGAAAGAATGTAGTCCTCACCCTCCTAGACCTATTCATTGATAAAAAGAAAAAAAGGTACCTGCCTTAAAGTTTAATTTAAAAGAAATAAATCCAAAAAAGGAATGCATTTGTTTTTAAAATCTAGATAAACATGTATTATTAAAAGCTAGATTAATACTTAAACAGCCTCAGATATCCATCTGAAATGAAACAGCTTCTATCAGTTCAGTGACATGACTCTTTTTAAATTTTCAGAAGCAAAATATATTCCATGAATGTTTTTTCCTCGGTGCTAAAATCTATTTATTTGGTACAATAAAAGGAATGGATTGTTCTCTGCCCAGTTCAGAATCCAGTTATCTTTCTTTCAGTAGTTTTTTTTTCAGTAGTCATCCCTAGTGTTGAGTTTAATAGTACAAAAGCAAACTTGTGACAGTTTGGGGGTTATGTGTTATCTTTTACATTTTTGCTAAATTTGTTATATGAACAGAGAATTTCAAACAGTATCAAAATAAAAAGTAATCATTTCTATTCATGTTATCTTTGCTTACCTGAATGCTTTGTTTTTGAAGCAGTTATTTCAACAACAAGGAAAAGCATTTCTGTGGGTGTGGAAGTGTTGGTAGGGCTTGATTTTTACTCATAGTGATTCCTAGTTACTTAATCACAACAGTGAACTGGATGTTAATGTGTTGGCTTGCTCTCATTTGATACATAAGTGATATTGCAGGTTTTTGTTGTATTCTCCTTTGAAAGAGAAAAGTTACTTTTTTGGTAACTAGAGACTTAAAACCTATTAATAAAACAGTTTTGATTTCTGTATTCTCTGCTTTTCTATAGAAAAGTGAATTGATAAGAACATTTGAAAAAAAATACTTTGTAAGTGAATATGTCCAGTTTCATTTGAAATGATGTCTGGCAACTATTTTTATTTTTACTTCACAGGTTGGTTTTGCTTCTGTTGCAGAATTAAAGCAGCATGTCTTGCTTAAGGAAAAAATTATTTTGAAATCTCAGAAAGCTTTAATAAACCTCGTTCAAGGGAAAGGTGATAGAATATCAAGTACGGAGGAGGTAAAATGAATCATGTGACCATTTTATCATTTTATGAATTGAAAATCTGCAGGCTATTATTTAAATTGGAATATAGTAGAAAATTTTACTAGTGGACCAAAAAGGAAAGTGGCAGGTACTATGGTGGACTTTCATGACATCGAAAAATATTTGATTAAGGAGCCAGTACTTTACCAATTTGTATATACTGGGTCATGACTTTTCTGATGACCCAGTAATTCTGTAGAATATCAAAATCTCAGTTATTGGGAATCCTGGGGAATCAGTCCTTAAAAGTTTTAAAAGTTTCTTTCATGAGAAAGAGAGAAAAAGACCCAGAAAGGATCTTTTCACACTGTGACACCCTCCCTCACCACCATACACATACACACACACACACACACACACACACCCCAGCCTTCCAGCCAGCTAGGCTTACAGGCTTCACAAGCATGTTCAGGTCAACTCGAGAAATGAACTCCAGGCCTTCTCATGGCTCCAGTATCACACAGTGGCACCCTACCACCTGCACCATAATTTAACCTTGAGTCGATGACATAATTTTATTGTTAGTATTTGTATTGTCAGTTGCATTGATCGTTTCTTTTTTAAAAATAATTATTTTACTTAACTTTATCTATCTATTTTAATTTGACTAGAGAGGGACAGAGAGAGTGAGAGAAAGCAAGGCACCAGGTCCAGGACTCAAACCACAGTCAGCCATGTGGGAGTCCAGTGCCCTCAACCACCACACCACCTGCAGGCTCCTGCATTGATCATTTCTAAGGATATGTATTCTTCTAGTGAATGCCCCTAAATCAGAATATATATATTTTTAGTCCTTCTATATGCTTTTTATGATGCTACTGTTTTTTTTTTCTCCTGCCACTTACTGTCATAAGAATCTTTTCAGGTACCTTGCAATTATGCCATGCCAGTACATTAATGTAGAAAATTGGCAAAAATCACTCTGACTTCATAAAAAAATACTGAGTTGTTGGAAAAGTCATGAAGTATTTTTATGTAGAAAAACAGAAAAGGGACCAGTTGATAACATAGTGGTTATGTTGCTGGACTCCCACGTGCCAACTGTAGTTTGAGTCTTGCCAGGTGCATGTGTTTGTGTGACCAAAATCCTGAGACGAAAATAGAGGAAAAGAGATTGCAGTGTGTCCATCCTCTCTGGGGGGTGATTTATCAGTCTGTCTGTCTGTCTGCCTTTCTGGTGAGTACATGCACCCTGACCAAAAATCTCCCTCTCTAAAAAAAAGAAAAACAGAAAAATACATCATGACTTTTCTGATGATCCAGTAGTATTTGTGCACATTAATTACAGAGAAGGACACAGCTAGTAAGCTTACAAATAAATCAAGAAAAGCTAGACATGGAGAAGCAATGTTGCATTTCATTCCTTCAAGTTACTTTAGTGTTAGCTATAACTTCCTTCTAGATTGACCATCCTTGGTCTGTGTGTTGTGTCCATAGGGAGTTTTAGGATTAGGAGTGTTTTGATCCAAAATAAGATTCTGTTAATGTTAAAAAAAAATGAATATTTCTGTATAACTGATTCAATTTCCTGGGAAACTTCACAGAAGTCATTCAAATTGCTTCCCTGTTTCCCTTTCCCACTCACCTCAATCATTTTGTGAGTATTAGGGGTAGGAATGTTTAGGAATGAATGTATTGAAACCACTATGTGTATGTAAGGCCCTACTTTTTATGTTGTTAATTTGATTTTTTAAATGTTTTTAAAGTTTATGTCTTTCAGGAGAATGAGAGAGATTGTCAGGCACCCTCAATAGGGTCTTATGTCATGTTCCCCCCCCACCCCACCATTCCCAGATAGCCAAGATCATGGGTGCATGCCTGGCATGTACTGGTTGACCAGGGAACCAAACCCATGATCTTCCATGTGGATCCAGCTTCCCTTGAATAGCATATTACCACTGCACCACAGAGCCTGCCAGTTGTTCAATTAGAAGCCAGCCTGGTGAGTAGTAAAAATTTCCCTAGGCTTCAGACAAATAGCCTGCCTCACATCTCACAGCTACTGGCAAAAGCATCAGAGTCCTAGGAACATGTGAGCATGGGCTCTGGAAACAGTCTGCTTTAGTTCACATCCCAGCTCTGCCACTTGCTAACTGTGTGACTTTAGGCAGAGTAGCTTCCCTGTGCCTTATTCTCCTTACCTTTAAAATATATGTAATAGTACTTCTCACCTAGAACACCAGTTATTGTGAGGGTTAAATGAATTGATATGCAGAAGGCATTTAGAACAGTACCTGTCATAAAGGAAGCATTCAGTAAATGTGTATTATTACTTTCATTTACTATTTCTCCTCTTTCTACTGTTGTTAAAAATCTATATATGAAAAAAAATCTATATATGTATGAAATGATCGAGTATGGACTGAACTTTTAAGAATATACTTTTAACAATAATCGATTAGTAGTTCCAAACAAGTTTATAAACAGTTTTATTTATACAAAAGTCTAAAGTTTCTAGGCTCAGTGCAAGTCACTGATTAAAGATTTGATCTTTTTGGCCAGTTGCAGTGGTGTAGTGGTAATGTAATGCCTCCATGATGCTGAAGCCATGTGAAAATTTCCCAAGTTCACATCCCAAGGCCTCCCTGTAAACTCCAGGCATGTACCCTTGTTGCTGGCTGGCTGGGGATAGATTAAAGTGTGAAGAACCTGTCAGGGGGAACCAGCAGTTAGCGTAATGGCTATGTCGCTGGACTCCCATGTAGTCGATCATGGAACGCGTCCCAGACCCAGTGACTTAAAACTCACGCCGGGCGTGTGTGCGTGCGTGCCCAAGATCCCGAGAGGAGAATGGAGGAGAAGGGATTGCGGCGTGATCATCCTCCCCGGGGGGGTGATTTCTCACTTTCTGTCTCTCTGTCTGTCTCTGTCTGGCTAGCGCACGCGCCCTATAGTAGAAAAAAAAATCCTCTCCAAAAAAAGAACCTGTCAGGGTCTCTCTCTCTCTTTCTCTCTCTCTCTCTCTATTTCTTTCTTTCTCTGTCTTCTCTCATGGAAGAAGTATTGATAAATAATTAAAAACTTAAAAAGAGATCAAATCATTTTCAGTATATCTAGGGTACATTTTATCAGATTATTTTTCAGAATAGAGTCCAGATTTACATCCCTGCTGGCTGTATGTTGGGTACCCTATCTTATTTCTAGTTATGCCATGCTTTTTGCTCTGAGTAGATAGATAATTATATATGTTTGATAATGTTTATCTTAGTAAATGAAATATAATCTATGTTTAGACCATCAGGTCTAGCCTAAAGCTGATTTACATTATTGTTTTTTTTTAACTTTGCTACATTTGGTATCAGTTATTTGGACATATTTTTTCTATTAGGAATATCTTGTTCCTCTCTATGGTAATAAAGAAAATATTGTCCATACCTTTGATGAAGAGTTACCAGACGATTTTCAAGATTCAGAACAGTTAGTAGAAAAGATATGGTATCGTGTAATAGAAGATAACTTGGTAGTTGGAGTGAAAACCACATCTTCTTTGAAGCTGTAAGTAAATTCTAACATGATTACACTATCTTGATGCTCAAGTACATATGTAATTTAAAATAATCTAGTAGTGGTGTTACAAATGTTAAATAGAAGCAGGTGAAATTAATTTTAGTGATGTGTTTTATTTTAACCCACTATATACCCAAATCATTTAAACATGTAATCATTTCAACATGTAATTGAATGTGATTTACATTTCTTATACTAAATTTTAAAATTTGCTTGTATTTTACTTGTATAATACATTGTAATTAGACTAGCCTCATTTCTGGTGCCCACTATCCACATGGGTCTAGTGTCTTTTCTCTTGGCTAGGGCATCTCTAGCAGTATCTATCTTTTACATAAATGCATTGAATTGGTATGATGGAGAACACCAGATTTATGAAGTCAAGATACTGTAGTCTCAGTGGAAATAGTAAACAATGTACTGAACTTTCTAATGACCATATTTAGACATATTAGCACAATTTAGATACTATTGACTAAAGTGTATAGGTGAAAATTTAGTAAATAACTATCATAATACAGAGTTGTGTCTTTGGAGTGGTTGAAGTCATGGATAGGGAAGTGATATCTATAGCATTAGCCTAGCAATAGGCTTTAGAGCCAAAACAGGCTAAATGTAGGCATCACTATAAAAACTGCATTCGAACCACAAATATGTAAGCAAAGAGAAACCAGGGTGTGTCTTATAATACTCAGAGACAGGACAGGATTTTTTTTTTCCATAGGGCGTGTGTGCTCACCAGAAAGACAGAGAGAGACAGAGAGACAGAATGCAAGAAATCACCCTCCAGGGGGGATGGCCACACCACAATCCCTTCTCTTCCATTCTCCTCTTGGTATCGGGTACGC
>NW_006198945.1:219027-223070 GCF_000334495.1 Tupaia belangeri chinensis
GTCGCCTACACGGGAGGCCAGCAACACAGCCATTACACTGACTGCTGGTTCCCAGAGACAGGACAGGATATTTGAGCAGCTTAACATAGGAAGAAATCTAGATCACTTATCTAGTGGATTAGAGGTATGGTTTTATTCTTTTGTTTCAGTGAATTCCTAAACTGTTTTGGGATGGTTGATCTTATGGGTTCTTCTCTTTTGTTTAATATGCTGAATTATATTAATCAATTTTTATATGAGAAAGTCAGTTTTATATTCCTGAGATAAACGCAGATTCATTTTATCATTTTGGTAGATTACTGTATTTGGTTTGCTAATGTTTGAATAAGAATATTTATATCTATGTTCATGAGTGAAACTGGCTTGAGTGTCAAGGATATACTTGTTTATAAATGATATGAGTAATATTTTCTTTTTTTTTTCCTGTTCTCTGGAACAGTTTGTGTAAATTTGGGATTACCTGTTCTTTGATACTTCGTTGTACTCACCTGAAAACAGTAGAAATTGATATTTTATTTTTGAAATGATTTTAAACTACTGTTTCAGTTTCTTTAACAATTATTGGATTACTCAGATTTTTATTCTTAAATGCATTATGCTTATATTTTTATAACAATTTGTCCATTTCACCTAAATTTTTACATTTTTAGCTTAATCGTTTCTAAGATCCTCTTAGATATATATCAAGTGTTGTCAGGATTATTTTTCCCAGTCTCTTTTTATTTCAAACCTCACAAATGTGTTTTTTACTTCTTGATTAATTTTCATATATTTTTAGTCTTCCATGTATTTTATTAGTTTTCCCCCAATTTTTTTGATCTTCATTTGTATTTTTCATCTTTTATTAGTTTCTAATTCTTTATTATTTTCTTCTAATTTCTTTGGGTTTATTCTATTTTTTCCTTTTTCTTTTTCACTAGGACATAATTAGATGTGGATTTTTTTTTTATTCTAAGTTATTGAGCTTCCTGGTTCTGAGAATTGATTTTTTTTTGGCTGTTCAAAAAATTATGAATTCTTATTTCTTCAAATACTGATGGTTCTCCAATTTTTCTAACGTCTGTCTCCTATGGGACTCCAGCTAATCCTGTCTGACCTTCTCATTCTATGTTCTTTATCTCTTAACTTCTATTTCATATGTTCTATTCACCTTTCTGTGCTAAATCCTAGATAAATTCTTCTAATGTATATTTTTCTCACCAATTTTATCTTCAGTTCTCTCCATTCCACTCTTTAGTCACTGGGTTTCAAATTTTTATTATTAAATTTATCTTAAGTTCTATTGTTTTATTTTTCTTTTTTGATCTACCTGGTCATCTTTGATTGCCTCTTCTATTATCCATCTTCTCTTTTATTTCCTTAGTGCATTGAACAGAATTACTTTAAAAATGTTTTTATGTATAGAAAATTTCAAACATACAAAGAGTATAGTCTGGTGAACCCTATCTGCCTGTCTCCCAGTTCCATTAATTACCAAATCATTTTTACTCTTATTTCCACCTCCAGATTATTTCAGAGTACTCAAAGGCATCACGTGATTTTATCTATAACTATGCCAATGCATGTATATTAAGTATAAGAACTTTAAAATATATATAATCACACTCCCCCAGATAATTAACAGGTAATTTCCCCAGTAAATATTCAAATTTCCCTCTTGTCTCAATTTTAGAATAATTTTTTTTCAAATCATGGGCCAATAAGACCTTTAAATTGGAATTGACTGCTATCTAAGCCCCTCATGGACATTTTCCCTCTATCATTAAAAAACAAACAAGCAAGCAGGTTTGCTATGTATAATTTGAAGGAACCAGGCAGTTTGCTCTGTGAAGTTCTGTAGACTGGATTTTGCTGATTTCATCTTGTGGTATCTTAATGTGTTTCTTTGTCTCCTATATTTCCTCTAAATTAATAGTTAGAGCTGAAGGCTGAATCAGATTAATGCTTGAATTTTTGTTAACAGAATATTTAATGGGTAGTGTTGTTTTCTTTTAACAGAAATCTATACAGTCCGATCATTTTCATTGTGTGATATTGGCAGCTATTGATTATCATTGCTTAGTCCCAGAGTTTCATTAGGATTTAAAGCATGGTAGCATTCTTAATTCTATTATTCTTTTTTTAAAAAATATTTTTATTTCTTTCATGAGAGAGAGAGAGAAAAAGAGAGAGAGAGAGAGAGATGGAAACAGATAAACACCCTCTTCAGGATCTTATCCCACCAGTCTATGTCCCCGGCCTGCCCCACCTTTCAGCTAGCCAGGATCATGGGCATGCTCCCAGCATGCCAGTTGATTTGGGATGCAAGTCTCTAGTCTTTCACATGGCTTCTAGCATTATAGCATTACAGAGCATTGCCCTACCATCTGTGCCACTGCAGCTGGGCCTATTGCTGCTGCTTTATTAGCTGGAATACTTCTATAGCAAGAAACTTAACAGTTATTTAATAGACCTTTAAATATAGTTTATAATTTAAAAACCAGAGTTTGGACACAAGAGATACTCATTGCTCCTCAGTGGGTTGTTGTTTCTAGACTTTTTTAGTTTACAGAAGTAGGAGATAATGGTTTTTGTTTGGCTGGTTGTAGTCTTGGGTATTTTAAGAGATAAAGTACAGTATAAGTCCATGCTGATAGTTCCTATTCAGATTGATGATTTCAAAGTTTTTACTTATCATCACCAATCTACATCTCTTCTCCATGGTTGAAAATTCCAATTTTCATTTGCACCAACCTAATTCATTTGCTTCATTCTACAATATACATGCAGTATTCGCAGATTAGCAATACCAAAAATACTATTATAAATGAAGTTTTTCACTAGAAAAGTTATGATATATACTTGATGAGGCAGAAAAATACTGTTTTATTAAATACCTACTCTTGAGTAAAAAAAAGTCATGTTATATTTTTCTATGCAAAATGCGTCATGATGACCCGGTAGGTATACAGTGAAGTTCCTGTGTGTTAAAGTCCTCTCTTTGATCATGTCAGCATTCTCACCTGTTTTACTTGCTAAACTTCATCAGTGTTAGAATGTATTAAAAATAATCCTATACCATATTTCTAAATTTGTTAGAAATGTAAATCTGGAAAGAATTGCTGAGGGATAAATAATATCCTGTATGAAAGAGCAGATTTTATTCAAACCATAACATATATTCAAGGGGAGTATAAAATGTAATTTTTAGTTTTGAGGTATTTTTTTCTAAATTATTAATACTTAAAGAAAATAATGAGTAGTTATTTTCTTGTGTAAAAACAGGGGAGAGAGGACTTATCTCAAATATACAATCTAGGAATCATCTTTATAGTTCCTTTATCTTAAAAAATTATTTTCCTAAAGTCCAGCATATTTCAAGTATTTTGCTTGCCTATTTTAAAAGAAGTGCTATTCTAGAACTTTTAAAAATGGCTTTTAGTTCTCTGATATGTTTTGCATTTTTTTTTTCTTTTTGGAGAGGTTTTTGGTTAAAGGGCGCATGTGCTCGCCAGAAAGACAGAGAGACAGAGAGACAGAAAGCAAGAAATCACCCCCCAGGGGGGATGGCCATGCCGCAATCCCTTCTCCTCCATTCTCCTCTCGGGATCTTGGGCACACATGCACATGCGCCCTGAGTGAGTTTAAGCCACTGGGTCCGAGACTCAAACCGCGGTTAACTACATGAGAGTCCAGTGACATAGCCATTACACTAACTGCTGGTCCCAGTATGTTTTGCATTTGAAATGATGTTTCCTAGGAAAGGAGAGAATAAAATTTTTTGTTCTTGTGGCATTGAATCATATATCTGATTTTAAAGGATAGGTTTTTAGACTAAACCAAACTCTGGATTTTTTACAGGTCCCTGAATGATGTGACTTTATCACTGTTAATGGATCAAGCCCATAGCTCCAGTTTTCAGTCTATTACATGTCAAAATAGGGTAATTAAGCTGAATCCAGCTTCTTTCCCAGAACCACACTTGATGACATATGAAATAGAGTCAGAAGCCAAAAGGATCAAGATGGCCCTTGACAGCCATGAAGAAAAAAGTTTTGTTCATA
>NW_006198945.1:223082-229635 GCF_000334495.1 Tupaia belangeri chinensis
AGAGTGTTTACAAATAGTTGCTGTAACATCTCTTTTGCCACTTTTAACATTCAATAAATTTTCTTGCATCGTGCTCCTACAAATTAGAGAGAAAGAAAATGGTAACTGTCCTGAAGATCGTTATATTCTGTGTGGCAGAATTTTTTTAAGTCTAAAAGATCTTTCAAGTGGGAAATACCTGTTGATGTTTCCAAAGAAGAAGCCTATAGGTAATTTTTGTTGGTCCTTTTTAATCATATATGTAATTGTACCTGAAACTTGCAAGAACTCTGTATATTTGATAATGGGCAGAGTTCAACGATAGAGCTTATGATGTGTTTCTCTTTGTAGAACACATGGAAGATATTTCTGCACTTCTTGCAGCATCACACAGATCTTGTTTTCAAGTCACATCATCCGACTATGCCCTAAACTCAATGAAGATGTGGCTTTTAGAACATATGAAATGTGAAGTAATCAAAGAATTTCCAGGAATGTATTTTTGCAAAAGGCTGGGAAATTTCTATGGAACAGTCTTCAACTGGAAACAAAGAACACCATTTGAAGGGATTTTAACAGTCTATTCCAGGTAATGTATATCCAGTTGTAGTCAGTCCAGAAATGTCAGTATGTTAAGTATCCAACAGTGATCTCTATAGATAGGATTCTGTGGCATTGTGGGATGTGTCAGAGCCATGACCTGGCTCTATGTGGCTCTGAAGTGGACAGGTGTGGTTTCATTTAGAAACTGAAGATCCCTGTTTCAATTTTATGTTTGTTTTGGCTTTTTTCAGGGCTTAGCATTTCTTTAGGATTTTCTTTTACCTCTCCTTGACAGTGAAATTTTAAAAAATACTATACTGAGGGCCAGCAGGTGGTGTGGTAGTTAAGGCACTGGAATCCCACATGGCCAATCATGGTTCGAGCCCCAAAGCCATGACTTGGAAAATCACAATAAATAAATACGTGTTTTTTTTTTTAATATATTATATTGATCTTATCACTCAGCAGAATTTAAACGGGATAAGAATTAACTAATTTGTTATAGGATATGTATATTTGATTACTATAGTCTGAATTTTATGAGTGCTTACATGCATTATTAGTTCTATTCTTCATTACAGTGTTTATAAAGGAATATTAATTGATTACTACAATATATTGCATATGACCACTTGTGCTATTTCAATTTTTGTAATTTTTTTTATTCTAGGAGTCAAACAGTTTTGTTCCAGTGCCTTCATAATCTCATCAGCATTCTCCCTGTAAACTCTTTCTTTAAACATCTAAAATGTGGAAGGGAAGATTTCCTACTTGACCATTTTACATTGATTTTGGAGAAGGAACTGGTTACCCTTGGTTCTGTTTTTTCCACCTTAGCTAAAGTTGAAAGCAACTTTGTGCAGAGCTGTGAAATAAGCAAAGAAAAGAGTAGTGTCACTGTTGATGCTTTATCAGAGGGAGAGGAAAAAATCCATGTGTACAGAAAAGAACTTCAGAGAGAAAAGAAAAAAATGTTGGGAACAAACCTAAAAGTGAGTGGTGCACTTTACAGAGAAATGATTTTGAAAGTAGCTGAGATTCAGTTGAATTCAGACCTCACTGCACAGAAACTGACTGGTTTATAATTACAATTGTAGTTTGATTATGTTTTAATGAATATTGTTATTGCCATAAAGTTTTGATTCTGCATGTTATATATCTCTTTTGTAAAAAAAGAAAGATGGAGGCCTATTGTAGTAAGTAGAATCTTTAGTTTTGGTGATGCACAAAATCGTGTGCTGTATAGAGCAGCAGTTCTCAATTGGGTCTGTTTTGTCTTTGTCTCTCACTCCAAGTACAAAAGCATTTGGCTATGTTTGGAGACTTTTTTTTTTCTTGAAAGTTGTAGAGTCAGAGAGGAGTGAAGCAGGGGTGTTAATAAGAAACTAGTGGTTAGAGGAGGCCAAGGATGCTGTTAAACATTCTACAATGTACAGAACTGCTTCCTCAGCAAAGAGTGATCCAACCCAAAATACAGTTGTGCAAAAGTTGAAAAATCTTGTCTCAGTTACCACTTAAGTAAGACACAATAATGTAACAGTATTTTGTTCTAAATCCTTAAAGAACATAATCCTTCTCTTCCTTTTAGAGAATCGTGTGATGTAAAAATCAACTTCAAATATTAGGTTGTTGGGAAAATCATGATGTGTTTTTCTATGCAAAAACTGTGTTATGACTTTCCCAACAACCCAGTAGATAATTAAGCAAGGTTGTCAACATTCCTAAGTTTCCATAAATATCAAGCTGCCTACAAACATACAAATGGCAGAATGTATAGGTGTGACCCTTAAAATGAAGTTGTTTAAGCCCTTGTTAGTTCAAGTTGTATTAGAAAGTTGCTCTAAAATTATGTATAGAAATGTGAAAATTTTAGGAAATTTTTCTGAAAAGCTTATCTTTTTTTAAAAGGCAAAGCATTCCTCACAGGCTACTATTTTTTTAAAAAATATTTATTTAACATTCATTCACTGAACATCATCACAGCATATAATATGTGATTTCCCATCCAGAATACACTGTATAGTGGCTTAATCACACATGTTATCATCAACAAATAATTTTCCATTGAATCTCTCCCCCTGTTTCTCACTCTCTGCCATTTTCCACCCTACTCCCACACTGTCTCTGGTATCTGTAGTTGCTTTTCATTCCTTCCCCCTCCACACATTTTATTGATTCACAAAATATCTTAGTTAATCTAACTACTTTCAATAGCAAGTTCAGCTGATACATACATATCTGTGAACACATGTTTGACTTCAGGCATGAAATTCTGTGAGTAGAATGAATATACTTTAATGTAGCTGCTGGCTAAGCTATATAGCTTACTGTGGTCATTAAATAGATATTTTTAAAATATATTTCTTAATTTCAAGAAAGATAGTTTTAGCTTTCATAAATCAAAATCAAAAAATGTTAAGAGAACTTTGCTTTAAGACTTAAAGCCAGGGAACAGGTTAGGATTCTGTTCAAATAGTAGGTACACGGGCCTGTCAACAACTCAAGATAAGACAAAAATCCTTAACTCTGGAAAACAAAGCATAGAAGAAGATCAGTGAAGTTTTAGTCACATCATACAATTCTATTTCACCAGTTCAATCTCCTATAAATAATCTATCTTCTGTTGTGGTTCGATCTTTCAGTTTAAATTCTGCAAGGTAACGTTTAACTCCGGATTTGTCCCTACCATTAAGCTGGCCATTTTCTTAGTTGTTTTTGAACTCTTATTTCTGTGCATCTGACTTTAGTTTTCCTGATATAGCACTCCCTTCAGAACTTCTTGGAGAACTGGCCTGGTAAATTCTTTCAGGTTTTATCTGAGAATGTTCTTGTCTTCTCTTCCCATATGAAGGATAATCTTACTGGGTACAGTATTCTCAGTTGAAATTGCTTTTCACTCCACACTTTGAATATATTTTCTCATTCTTTTCTTGCTCATATTGTTTCCAATGAAAGGTTTGCTGTTAGCCTGATGGAATATCCTTTGTAGGTAACTTGACGTTTCTCTTTTGCCAATCTTAGTATCTTGTCTTTGTGTTTTTGGTCAGTCTGGCTATAATGTGACTAGGAGCATATCTTCTTGGGTTGATTCTATTGGAGGTCCTTTGTATTTCTTGGGTCTGGATCTTTGAATGCCTCTCTAGGTTTGGAAAGATTTCTTCCAGGATTTCATGAAATAGGTTATCAACACCTTTATTAGTCTCTTCCCCTTCTAGGATAATGATTATCCAGATGTTTGGAAGCTTCATGGTATCTAGTATTTCTCATATATTATTCTCATTTTATTTGGGGCTATTCTCTCAGACTTCATGGTAGATTCTGCTAGTCCAGTGATTCTGTCTTTTACATTTGAAATTCGACTTTCTATATGATCTAGTCTGCTTTGAATAGTTTCAAGGGAAGATTTGACTTCCTGTATTGTTTTCATCTCTAACAGTTCCATTTGATTCTTTTTTATAGTGTTTATTTCCTCTTTCAGATCATGCAAGAACTTCCTCACCTCCTGGACCTTGTCAGCTCTTTTCTTCTCTCTCTTCTAGAGTTCATTGTCTCTCTTCTCTTGCTCCTCTGTTAGTTTTGTACCCATGAATATTCTAAATTCTTTATCAGTCATTTCTGTGTGTTCCATTGTACTATCTGTGGATGAAAGGGAGTTATTCTTTTCCCTTGCGGGGGGAGAGGTATTTTCTTGGTGTCTCATATTTCTTATTCCTCTGTGGTGATTTCTAGTCATCTGAGGAGTTAATATGTTTCTTCCTAATTTCTAGAAGTTCAATCTGAGCATTCAGAGGTATACAGGAGGAGGTGACCTGCAGTCTCTTTGCCCTTCTGATTTTCTCCCACTCAACAATGAGACCTGGAGGGAGAATTCTCAGCAAAGTCTTCATTTCTCTTATTCCCTGAAAGCATTCGTTCCAGGCCACTATTTTTAAAAAAAATCAGAACAGAGCCAGCAAGTGTGGTTAAGGGGCTGGACTTCCACATAGATGACCATAATTTGAGTCCGGGACCTGGCAGCTTGAAAATCATGCCAGGTGTGTATGTGCACATGCCCCAAATCCCAGGAAGATTATGGAGGAGAAGGGATCGCAGCATGGTCATTCCGCCTTCGGGGTGATTTCTCACTCTCCTTCTTACTGTCTTTTGCTTTTTCTCCGGTGAACACACATGCCACATGGCAAAAACCTTTAAAAAAAAAAGTCAGAATACTTTAAAGCTATCTGAAGTTCCAACTCTTAAGTAAAAATTCTAACTAAAATAACTTAAAGAATGTGGTGCTCCTTAAGAACTGAGAAACTTAAAAATAAGTGAAAATTCACTTTAGTTAAGAAGTGATTTATAAGAGGTCTAGTGAAAGACATTTCAAAGGGCTAAAAATTCAACTTAGGTTTTTTTTTTTTTTAAATAAGAATTCTGGAGTGTTAGAAAAGGGGAAAAAGACACAAAAGGATATGGTCTAAAAGAAATGTCCCAGATCTTTTTCAGTCTAAAATCTTTAAGTAAGATGGAAGTTTCCTTCTCAGTTGAAAGAAGTAGAGATGATTATAGAAAGTGGCAGCTCATGTTTGCTGCTATGAAGTACTAATTGCCTTCATGCTTTAGAAGTGCTTGTACCAATGATCTGGTGATGCACATAGCTTTTATTAGTTTCTAATCTTGGTTTTCATGATTGTCCATGTAATATGCAACCTCTTTTTCTAGTAATTTGTTGCAAATGGAGATAGAGTCTCTATGAAATATCAATTGGAATTATTTCAGACTTTCTGCAAATGGAAATGAAGTAAATTCAAGATTAATTGAAAAATCTGGAAATAGTATGTATTATGTGCTATTTTTTGAAATTGTCCATGATATGTTCTGAAAGAGCAGCCATGTACAAAATATAGGAACTCAGTTGTAAAATGGAGGCTGTCAAAAAATTAAAGAGGATTTAAGTGTAATTTTCTGTGGGGAAGTTAGGGCACTAAAAAAGAAACTAGCACATTGTTTATTTTTTATTTATAAATTCAATCAAACTATTAAGCCAAATATGTCAAATAACTTGTTTTAAGTTTTATATGCTAGTATATTTACTTACTATGAACTAGATGCTATCCTTACCACTTTTATGATTTAGTGGTCTGTTTGCATCTGTAAGCATATTCCACAGGCCCTGGGTACAAATCTGAGGTTCCTTCTCAAAAGCACAGTGTTTGCAAATCAACACTACTAAACTTTGTTTTGAAACAGAGCTCTCTACACTTTTCAGACAAATAGTTGTCTGTTAGCCCCTGACCCTATAACTAAGAAATATATACAATACCAGTTTAGACATGACACACTTCAATTCATTGACCAGGTTTAGGTAATGGGCAAGACATGTAATATTTATTGGCTGTCAACTATATGCTAAACAGTAAGCTTGAAACAACCATACACACACACCACACACACACACACACACACACACACACACACATATACTCATACTCATACTCATGCACTTATCCACATATGGTTCAATCCTTCGCAGCAACCCATGAAGTATAGTAATTAGTGTTGTCTCCAGCATTAAAAAAAGTGTTAAACCAAAATTAGGGGGTACATGAAAACACCTTCATCTTGTACCCTTCTTACAAAATTATTTCCCAAATTGTAGACATTTTTTGAATTCTTATAATAAATTGCAAAAGCATTCTGTTTTTTTGTTAGTTTACCAAAGGACATGTGCACTTGGCAGAGAGAGAGAAAGAAAGGGAGAGATCACCTTTAATGGGACATGATCATACCATAGTTCCTTTTCCATCTCTCCCTCCTTTTGGGATTCTGGATATGCACATACATGCAGCTTGGCATGTTTCTCAAGCCACCAGTTCTGAGACTCGAACAACACAATCGGCCAGGTGGGATTCAGTTGCTTTAACCACCACACCATGACTAGCCTGAAAATGTGTTTTGTTTTGTTTCATTTCTATGAATATGGGGGTAGAAGCTCTTTCTTGGATAACCCCATCTGAAGGACTTCACACTTATACTGCTGAAGACGGTGTGG
>NW_006198945.1:229659-253463 GCF_000334495.1 Tupaia belangeri chinensis
ACATAGCCAGCATACTAATTGGACTCTTCAAGGATTTGCTTTGTTTGCTATTTTTGCATTTTCTGTATGTTATTTGTATTGCTTACTGCCTCAATAAAGTAGTCTTATCCCGTAAAAGCCCACGCTAATGAATGTCCTTGCAATGCTAAGGTCCTGTTTACTTTTAAGGCCCTTATTTCAATCATCTTTTCTTGCCTTTTTATCCATAGGGTACCAGATGCTATTCAGGTTCTGAACTTTCGTAAGGGCAGTAAAGCTAACATCTACCATCCTTTCACTGTTCAGTTTTTGCTGTGCTACACTTGTGAGCAGCTGTGCGGACACAGGTACCTTTATGCATAAGTGTGGGCCTAAGTTTTGCCCCTAAGCTAGGATGTTTCTTTAGCATCCTTAACTTTGTTTTTAATTATCCATTTTCCCATAGCAGCAGCCATTTACCCAGAGTATTGTAGTGCTATGGCCAGTGTAGTATACCATTAGCAATCTGTCAAAACATTTAGTGCTAGATACCAGGTCAGCTAGGAATGAGAGAGAAGTACCTACTTCCCTTTTGCATACCAGAACTCTCATTTTGACTAGGAAACTTTTATTCCCATGGTTTATGTGACTGGGGAGGTGGATCACATCCTCAATTCCAGAAGTTAGTCTTGACTAATCTAAGACAGTTACTGCAAGATACTTTCTGGCAGTTGTTACTGGTCTGGGGTGAGCGCAAGACCTAAGTTAGGCTTACCTGGAATTAGGACAAGGATTTTTTTTCTTTTCTTTTCTTTTTTGGTGAGGAAGATAATTTCTATATGTCCTGTGGGAAGTAGGCGGCCCTAGTTTAAAAATTTGAGAGTAATCTTATTTTTTTATTTAAATATGTTTATTTTTATTATATTAGTCACTGTATATCTTTACAGTATGCAAAATGAATTTTCCCAGCATGAATAGTATGTATTAGTTCAGTCAAAGCTATTACTAAAGACATCATCGACAGCCTTCCATTTTTGTATCTGTCAAATGTTTTGCTTTTTCCCCTGTGATTCCCTCCCACCTGCCCCCCCTCATTGCCCACTCTTCTCCCAAACTGTCTTTTGTATTCACATTTGCTCCCCATGGTTTTATATCTCCTGATCTTTCATTTTCTTTCATGGAGTGCAGACATTCATTAATTTTTTTTTTATCAACAGATAATCATCCATTTTTGTGCCTTATAAATGTCTTGGCTCTCTATTTTTTTCCTTGATTCTCTTCCTCTCCTGCCCTTTTCCCACATTGTCTCCAGTTTCTGTAACCATTTTCCATGCTTTTATATATGCTAATATTTCACTCTCTGCCATAGAGTGCAGACAGTTGTTATAAAGTGGACACATACAGTGTCTCTCTTTCATAGCATGACTTGCTTCACTCAGCAGTCAATCTGTATTTGTTCACTTTCTTTTTCTAACATTTTTTAATTTCATTTTCTCTTTTACATTCAACCACATTATTTAACTTACAAACTGAACATTTCAACATGTGAACATTTCTCCCTAGTCCAGTTGACAAAACTATGAAAGTATCTTCTACAGATAATACCACATTTCTTTGTCCCATTAATGCTCTGCCTCTCTATTTTTCTTCTAAATGTCCTTCCTCATTCTCTATTCTTTCACACACTCTGTATCTGGTATTTATATGCTTTTACTGTGTTTCTATATCCTTTAGTCAATCAGTTTCAGTCATAGAGTGTGGACACTGTGCATATTAAGTGGGGACATACGAAGTCTCTCCTTCATAGCCTGGCTTGCTTCACTCAGCAGTAAATCTTCCATATTCTTCCACTTTCTGTTAAAAGCCAGGGTTTTGTTGTTTTTGTTTGTTTGTTTGTTTGTTTTTGTGGCTGAATAGTATTCCGTAGAGTATATGTGCCACAGTTTTTCAATCCATTCATCTGTTCGTGGGCATTTGGGTTGTTTCCATGTCTTAGCAATTGTGAATAGTGCCACGATAAACATCAATGTGCAAGCACTTTTCCAATTAAGAATTCTTCTGTCCTTTGGGTAGATACCAAGGAGTGGGATTACTGGATCATATGGTAGTTCTACTTGTAGATTTTTGAGGAGTCTACAAATTATTCTCCACAGTGGCTGGACCAATTTACATTCCCACCAGCAGTATAAGAGAGTTCCCCTTTCACCACACCCCTATCAGCACTTATCATTTTTTTTTATCTTAGTCATTCTTACTGGGGTTAGGTGGTATCTCATTGTTGTTTTGGTCTGAATTTCTCTTATAATGAGGGATGCTGAGCAGTTTTTCATATGCGTTTTGGCTACCCGTATGTCATCCTTAGAGAGTTGTTTTTTCAACTCATTCTCCCATCTTTTAATAAGATTGATCATCTTTTATCAGAACAGCTGCTTGAGTTCCTTGTGTATTCTGGTTATCAGCCCTTCATCTGATGATTTTGAGGGCTTTTGTATTCACACTAATTACTGTGTCTTTTGCCATGCAGAAACTTCTTAGTCTGATGTAATCCCTCTTGTCTATTGCAGAAATTATCAACTGTACTTTGGGGATCTTACTTAAGAAGTCTTTACCTACGCCAATGTCTCCCAGAGTTTCCTCAGTGTTTTCCAGGAGCAGTTTTATAGTTTGAGGTCTTAGATTTAGATCTTTGATCCGCCTTGTTCACTTTCTATCAAATGCCAGGGTCTTGTTTTTTATAGCTGAGAAGTATTCCGTGGAGTGTATGTGCCATACTTTTTCTTTTTTTCTTTTTTATTTTTTTTGGAGAGGTTTTTGCTATAGGGTGCGTTCTCTCGTGAGTAAGAGAGACAGAAAGCAATAAATCACCCCCCAGGGGGGATGGCCATGCTGCAATCCCTTCTCCATTCTCCTCTCAGGATCTTGGGCATGCACGCATGCACATGTGCCCAGCGTGAGTATAAACCACTGGGTCCAAGGCTCAAACCACGGTCGACTAGATGGGAGTCCAGCAACATAGCCATTACTACAACTGCTGATCCCAGTGTTGTATTTTCACAATCCATTCATCTGTTCATGGACATTTGGGTTGGTTCCATGTCTTAGCAATTTTGAATAATGCCACACTAAACATGGATTTGCAAGCACTTTTCCTATCCTTTGGGTAGATACCCAAGAGTGAAATTGCTGGATCACATGGTAGTTCTCTTTGTAGATCTCTGAGGAATCTCCATATTGTTCTCCACAGTGGCTGGACTAATTTATATTCCCACCAGCAGTGTAGGAGTGTTCCATTTTCACCACAGCCTTTCCAGCACTTACCATTTTTTGTTTTATTGATCATACCCATTCTGACTGGGGTTAGGTGGTATCTTATTGTGGTTTTGATTTGTACCTCCCTTATGGTGAGATGTTGAGCATTTTTTATATGGTTTTTGGCTGTTCATATGTCTTCCTTAGAGAGTCGTTTGTTCAGCTCATTTTCCCATCTTTTAAGTGGGTTGATTTTTTTTTTTCAGTTAAGCCACTTGATTTCCCTGTGTATTCTGGTTATGAGATCCTTATTTGAGGCATAGTTTACAAAAATATTCTCCCATTCGAAGGGATGTTGATTCACACTAATTACTGTCTTATGCTGTACAGAAATTTCTTAATCTGATGTAATCTCACTTGTCTATTTTTGGGATTATTGCCTGTGCTTTGGGGTCTTATTTAAGAAGTCATTGCCTACTCTGATATCTCCAAGAGTTTCCCTAGTATTTTCCAGTAGTAGTTTTATAGTTTGAGGTCTTAGGGTTAGATCTTTAATTCATTTTGAGTTGATTTTTAATGGTAAAAGATAGGGATCCAGATTCATCTTCCTGCAGGAGGATACCCAGTGTTTTCAACACCATTTGCTAAAGAGGTTTTCCTTTTCCCACTGGATTGACTGGTACACTGTCAAAAAATCAGTTGGCTGTATGTTTGGGGTTTATTTCTGTGGTCTTTAGTCTGTTCCATCAGTCCACATGTCTGTTTCTCTGCCAATACTATGCTGTTTTGATTATCACAGCTTTGTAGTATATTTTGGGATCAGGGAGTGAGATGCCTCCTATTCCACTCTTCTTGCACAGGATGACTTTGGCAATACAGGATCTTTTATGATTCCAGACAAATTCTATGATTGTCTTTTCTAGATCTGTAAAGAATATCTCTGGTAATTTGATTGGGATTGTGTTAAATATGTAGATAAAATTGGGTAGAATTGCCATTTTACTTATATTGATTCTTCCAATGCGGGAACATGGGGTGTCCTTTCACTTTTTTGTGGCATTTTCTATTTCTTTTTTTAGATTTTCATAGTGTTCCTTGTAGAGGTCTTTGACTTCTTTGGTTATATTTATTCCTAGGTATCTTATGCTTTTTCTGGTTATGGTAAATGGGATTACTTTCTTCAGTTCTGCCTCAGTCTGCTTGTTGTTCGTATATAGAAATGCTATAGATTTTTTTATGTTGATTTCATATCCTGCCAAGAGTTTTTTCATGGATATCTTTGAGTCTTCTATGTATACAGTCATATCATCTGCAAGTAGAACTGTCTTCTCTTCTTCTTTCCGCCTTGTCTTGTACTAGTTTTTAGTGGAAAAGCTTTGAGGTTTTCCCCATTCAATATAATGTTAACTATGGGATTTTCATAGATGCCTTTTATTATGTTGAGACATGACCCTTCTATGCCAATTTTGCTGAGAGTCTTAATCATGAAGGGATGTTTTCCTTATTGAATGTTTTTTCTGCATTCATTGATATGATTGTATGGTTTTAAATCTCTCTTTCCGTTACTCTGGTGTATTACATTTATGTTTTTGTGTATGTTGAAACACGCTTGCATCCTTGGAATAAAGCCTACCTGGTTGTATGTATAACCTTTTTTATATGTTGGAAACGATTTGCTAGTATCTTGTTGAGAATTTTTGCATCTGTATTCATCAGAGATATTGGTCTATAATTTTCCTTCCTTGTTATGTCCTTGTCAGTTTTGGGCATGAGGGTGATGGAGCTTTCATAAAATGAATTTGGGAGGGTTCCTTCGTTTTGAATCTTTAAGAAAATTTTGAGTAGAATGAGGGTTAACTCTTCTTTAAAAGTTTTGTAGAATTCAGAAGTGAACCCATCAGGACCTGGGCTTTTCTTCGTTGGGAGATTATTTATTACTGATTCAATCTCTTTGTTCGTTATGGGTCTATTCAGGCTTTCTATGCCTTCCCGATTCACTCTTGGTAGATTATATGTCTCTAGGAATTTGTCCATCTCATCCAGGTTTTCTTGTTTGTTGGCATATTGTCACTCATAGTATTCTCTACTGATGTTTTATATTTCTATTATGTCTGTTGTAAAATTGCCTGTTTCATTGAGAACTTGATTTACCTGGTTCCTTTCTCTCTTCTTAATTATTCTAGCTAATGGCTTGTCAATTTTGTTTATCTTTTCCAAGAACCAGCTTTTGCTTTAATTTATTTTTTGTAGCTTGTTTATTTTCTATTTCATTTATTTCTGCTTGAATCCCTATTTCTTTTTACCTGATATTTTTTTGACTTTTTTGTCATTTTTTTTCCAATTCCCTGAGGCACGATATTAGTTTGTCCATTTTCCACCTTTCCATCTTTTTTTTTTATATGCACTAATTTCCATGAACTTCCCTGTTATGACTGCTTTTGCTGTGTCCCATAGATTATAGAAACTCATGTACTCATGATTATTGGTTTCAACAGGTCTTTTGAAATCAGTCTTAATTTCTTCACTAGTTGTAAAGTCATTCAGTAATAGGTTGTTTAGTTTCCATATGTTTGTGTGTTTTTGAGGGTTTTTTTTTTTAAATTAATATCAAGGTTATTTCCATCATGGTCAGAGAAGATGCTGGATATGATTTTTATGCCTTTGAATCTGTAAAGGCTTGTTTTGTGCTCTGTCATGTGATCAGTCTTCAAAAGGATTCCAAGGGGGGGGAGAAAAATGTATATTTCATGGTTTTGGGGCCGGAGATTCTATAGCTGTCTGTCAAAGTCTATTTGATTTATCGTATTGCTTAGATCCTGTATCTATTTGCTTATTTTTTGTCTGGATGATCAGTCCAAAGGAGATAGTGGACTGTTGAGATCCCCAACTACTAGTATGTTGATTAGTGTGTTGTCTAAAGAGATCTATCTCTCCTTTTAGATCTTGCAGTCTTTCTTTCACCTATTTGGGTGCTCCTGTGTTGGCTGCATTGACATTTATAAGTGTTATATATTCTTGATGTATTAGCCCTTTTACTACTATATCATGCCCTTCTTTGTTCCTTCTTACATTTTTTGTCTTAACGCCTGTTTTGTCTGAAATCATTATCACAACTCCAGCCCTTTATCGGTTTCCATTGGCATGGAATATCTTTTTCCAGCCCTTCACTTTTAGTCTATGTATGTCTTTATCCATGAGGTGCATTTCCTGTAGGCAACAGATAGTTTCTGCTTTTTAATCCATTCACCCAGTCTGTGTCTCTTGATTAGAGAATTTAATTCATTAACATTCAACATTATTATCGATTTTTCCAGACTTGCCCCTACCATTATGTTAACCATTTTCTTGGTTGTTTTTTGTTCTCTTGTTTCTGTCTGTCTCTTTTTAATTTCCCTGGTATAGTACTCCCTTCAGAACTTCTTGAAGAACTGATCTGGTGTTGGTAATTTCTTTCAGGTTTTGTTTATCTGAGAGTATTTTTTTTATCTTTTATTCCCATTTGAAGGATAATCTTGCCAGGTATAGTAATCTTGGTTGAAATTATTTTTGTTTTAACACTTTGAATGTATCTTCACATTCTTTCCTTACTTGCATTGTTTCTGCTGAGAGATCCAAATGTTAGCCTGATGAGATAAACTTTATAAGTAACTGGACATTTCGCTCTTGCCATTTTTAGTATCTTGTCTTTATCTGTGATTTTGGTCATTCTGGCTATGATGTGTTGTGGAGAGGATCTTCTTGGGTTTATTCTATTTGGGGTCCTTTGTATTTCTTGGGTTTGGATGTTTGATTGTTTCTCTAGGTTTGGGAAGTTTTCTGCAAGTATTTCATGGAATAAACCTTCTATGCTCTTGTCTGACTCTTCACTTTCTGGAATACATATTATTTGAATATTTGGACATTTCATAGTATCTAGTATTTCTTGTATGTTGTACTCATTTTGAAAAATTATTTTTTCATTATTTTTGGTGGTTTTATCTAACAGATGTTTTGTCTTCCAGCTCTCAGATTCTGTCTTCTTCATGGTTCAGTCTACTATTAATACTTTTGAGGGAAGTCTTGATTTTCTGTATTACTGTCTTCATCTCTAAGAGTTCTGATTGAATTTTTTTATTGTGTCCATCTCCTCCAAATCCTGGAAAGAGTTGCTCATCTCTATCACCATGAATATTCTGAACTGTATTTGTGACATTCCTGAAAATTCCTCTGTGCTGTCTATGTTTGAAGAAGAGTTACTCTGTTCCATTGAGGAAGAGGTATTCCTTTGGTTTCCCATACTTTCTTGTGACTCTGCACTGGTTTCTAGTCATGTGATGGATTATACACTACTTCCTGCTTTTCTGTTGATTCTGTAGCATCACAGAGAAGAAGAGCTCTACTTCTTTTTTTTTTTTTCAGATGTTTTCGTTATAGGGCGTGTGTGCTCGCCAGACAGACAGAAAGACACAGAGACAGAAAGCGAGAAATCACCCCCCAGGGGAAATGGCAACGCTGCAATCCCTTCTCCTCCATTCTCCTCTTGGGATCTTGGGCACACACGTACACGCACCTGGCGTGAGTTTAAGCCACCGGGTCTGGGACTCGAACCGCGGTCGACTACGTGAGAATCCAGCGACATAGCCCGAGTCCCAAGAGCTCTACTTCTCAGGTGTATTCTTGGAAGAGGGCCTTGTCTTCTAGTCAGAGAGTACGTATTTAGCCACCTTTAGGTGTTGCTTCCTTTCCCAGTCTCTTGAAACCGGGTGCACCAAAAGGCCAACCTGGAGATTTTCAGATGGAAGAAGAAAAAGGATTCACGTGGCAGTTCAGGAAACTATGAAGTCTCAAAATATTCCTGGGATGGGTTGGGAGGCAGGAAGAATCTTGAAGTGGTCTCCAGTCTCTGCTTCCCTCGCCAGCTGCTGTCTCTCCCTGGTCAGTAGCAGCACAGGCTCTGGGAAAGATGGTGGTGGATGGATATACTTGGGATAGGTTGGGAAGCAGGAAGAAACCTGGAGCTGTCTATTAAATATTAAGAGGGAGCGTACAAAGTCTGGCTTGCTTCATACAGCATTAAATCTTCCATATTGGCCCATTTTCTATAAAATGCCAGGGTCTCATTTTTTTTATAACTGAGTAGTATTCCATAGAGTATATGTACCATACTTTTTCAATCCATTCATCTATTCTTAAACACTTGGACTGATTCCATGCCTTAGCAATTGTGAGTAATGCTGGAATAAACATGGGTATACAGGTGCTTTTCTGGCTGAGTGTATTTTTGTTCTTTTGTTAGATACCAAGGAGTGGAACTGCTGGATTGTGTGGTAGTTTTATTTGTAGGTGTTTGAGGAACCTCCATATTGTTCTTTACAGTGGCTGTACTAATTTACATTCCCACCAACAGTGTAGAAAGTTCTCTTTTCTTTTTTTAATCTTAGCCACTCTTACTGTGATTAGAGTGAAACACATCATTGTGTTTTTTGTTTGTTTGTTTGTTTTGAGAGGTTTTTGCTATTGGGCGCGTGTACTTACCAGAAAGACCGAGAGAAATAGAGAGACAGAAAGTGAGAAATCACCCCCTGGGGGGATGGCCATACCGCAATCCCTTCTTCTCCATTCTCTTCTTGGGATCTTAGGCACACATGCACACATGCCCGGCATGAGTTTAAGCCACGGGGTCCAAGACTCGAACCGCGGTTGACTACATGGGAATCCAACGACATAACCATTATGCCAACTGCTGGTCCCCTTATTGTGGTTTTGATTTGCATCTCCCTTATGATAAAGGATGTTTAACATTTGTCATATGCTTTTTGACTGTTCATATATCTTCCTTGGAGAGTTTTCTGTTCAGGTCATTTACACATCTTTTCATTTGATTAATTTTTTTTTAGGTAAGCTGCTTGAGTTGTCTATATATTCTGATTATCAGTCTCATATCTGAAGCATACTTTGCAGATATATTCTCCCTCTAACCTAATGCTTTGTACATTTTTGGTGCTTAACTAATGTTAGTGTTATTTTTAAAAAGAAAACATAAATGAATGAAATACAGTTTTAAGAAAGTAAGATGTAAATTAGAACAGCCTCTATGGACATTGTTCAGAAAACTAAACGCAGAACTGCTGTATGATCCAGCAATCCCACTACTAGCCATATATGCAAAAGAAAGGAAACAAGTATGTTGTTAAGATATCTGGATCTTGGGATTAGCAGATGGCATAATAGTTACATCGCTGGACTCCCAAACAGTCAACAGTTTGAGTCCCAGACCCAGAGGCTTAAAAATTCATGCTGTGTGTGTGTGTGTGTGTGTGTGTGTGTGTGTGTGTGTGTGTGTATACGTGCCCAAAGTCCCGAGAGGAGAATGGAAGAGAAGGGATTACAGTGTGACCATTCCCCTGGGGGGTGATTTCCCACTTTTTGTTTCTCTCTTGTGAGCACACATACCTTATGGCAAAAACCTCTTTAAGAAAAAAAAAGATATCTGCACCCTAATGTTTATTGTAGTGCTATTTACAATAGCTAAAATGTGGAAAACCTAAGTGTCCCATCAGTAGATTAATGGATAAAGAAAATGTGTGCATATACACATACACAGAGAATATTGTTTACCCATGAAAAAGAATGAAATCCTGTCATTTGAGGTAACATGACTGAGCCTGAAGGATATTATATTAAGTGAAAGAAGCCAGGCACAGGACACAAAATACCACATGTTCTTACTCAAGTAGAAATAAAAAAGGATGGGACCAGCAGGTAGCGTAATGGCTATGTTGCTGGACTTCCATGTCGTCGACCGCTGTTCGAGTCCCAGACCTGGTAACTTAAATGCACACTGTGTGTGCGTGTGACCAAGATCCCAAGAGGAGAATGGAGAAGATGGGATTGCGGCATGGCCGTCCCTCCCCAGAGGGTGATTTCTCGCTTTCTGTCTCTCTGTCTCTGTCTCTGTTTTTCTGGCAAGCACATGTGTCCTATAACAAAAATCTCTCCAAAAAAAAAAAAAAGAAAGAAACTAAAAAAGGATGAACTTGTAAACCTAGAGAGTAGAAAAATGACTACTGGAGATTGGGACAGAGGAGGAATGAGAAGGGAAAAGAATTGTTTGTTGGCAGGAACAAAATTACAGGTTCTAGTGTTATGATATAGTTAGGTAACTATAGTTAAAAACAGTCTAGTGTGTATCTCAAGAGCACCTAAAAAAGGATTTTGAATGCTCTCAACACAAAGTAATGACAAGTGGTTGAGATGATGGATATGCTAATTACCATAATTTAATCATTACATGTTGTTTTCTTATACTGAACAATCACATTATACTCAAAAGTATGTACAGTTATTGTATCAATAAAAATTAATTGACATAAGACAGATTTTAAAGAATAAAGAAGGGAGCCAACTTGAGTGTGTGGGAATGGGTAGGGGAATATTTTCCATACCACACTAAGGAACTTGTATTTTATTCTGCAATCAGTGGTTCCCAGACTTTCTGATCATGTACCATGGTGTCATTTTAAAAACTGGGGAGACCAACATAAAGTTCATAACTTTGTTTTACTGTGTCAGAATATTAAAAACTGACATTCTGGGCCAGCTCCATGGCCTGGTTGTTGAGGCAGCAGGGTCCCTCATGGTTGACTGAGTGGCTTGAGTCCCAGACCACAGCTTGAGAATCATGCCAGATGTGTGCATGTGTGTGTGCCCCCCAAATCCCAGAAAGAGTAAGAGATGGAAGAGAAAGGACGGTGGCATGACTGTTTCCCATAAAGGTTGCTTTCTCCTGTATCCTCTCTTTGTCGCTCTCTGGCAAGCACATGCACCCTCCAGCACATGTGTGGACACACACATGTGACATTTAATGCCACCATCATTTCATAAAACAAAGAATAAATTAATACTAAATAACTAATCATCAATTACGGATCATTTAAAGTGAATAAATTTGGTTTCATGGAAAAATCACCACATTGTGTTTATTTTTCTGTGTCTTACAACTTGCCAATAAAAGTATATGGACTGACACTAGTAAGAGGATCAGTTTTAGGAATCATCCTTGGGAATTTCTGAAGTAATTTATGTTGGCACATGGTGGTGTCAGGCTTTCATTTTATATAGATAACCTTTTCAGCTGTTTGTAGGTAGGATTGTAAGGGGCAAAGTAGATTCTGGAACTAAGAGGTTGCTAGAGTGGTCTAGGTGAGAAGGTGAGATGAAGTGTTGATTTAAGTTAGCAAAGATAAAGGTGAAATGTATTGCAGAAATATTTGAAATGTATTATCAACTGAAATTATCTTTTTATTTATTAATAATTTATATAGGATGGGGAATCAGAATAACTGGAGTTGAATGTGTGTGTCTATACAAAGACACACATGTATATTTCTACACTTGCCCTAGATCTGAACCAGAATCACCAAGAGTAGGGCTGGGCTATATGTATTTTTTAATGCTACAAATGCAGTTCTGATGCTCACTCTTTATGGATAGATGTTCAGCTGAAGGAGGGGGAGTACTCAAGGAAGACCCTTGGGTTTCTATTTGGGGTTTATGATACAGAGAAATTCAGGTGAAGAGTAGCCTGAACTCCTTCAGTGGATCTATCCCATTTTGTGAAAGCAGTATTTTCATTAAATGGGCTGAACTCAGTGAGAAAAATCTGCTTTTTCTACCCTCAAACAGTAATTCTAGCTCATCCCTGTAGTTTCTTGGGTACTTTTAGGTACTGAAGAACAATCTCATTTGCAGGTATTGAAACATTTAGTCCATTCTGTTGTCTTCTAAATGACACTATAAGAATGCAAGTATAATCACTGCAACAACAAAAAAAAGTTCCCTTGGCAAGAAATATGCAAGACCTGAATGAACGAAACATTCAAATGCTATAAAGGATTCCAAAAAGGACTTTTAAAAAGTATTAATTCATACCCTATTCTTGGATAGGAGAACTAAATGTCACTAAGTTTTCTCTCTGTTAATTTATAGATTTAGCCGAATCCTAATAAAAGTGCCAGTAGGCTTTTTAAGGAACAAGTCAAGCTGATTCTAAAATTATGGAAAAACCTGCAAGCAATGGAAACACTGAAAAAGAAAAACATGGGTGGAGATATAAATTCACCCTATTGGATGTTAAAATATATAGTAGAATATCAAGTATAAGTTTGTTGTTTCTAGTGTGCAAATACATTATCATACAATAGAAAGTTCAGAAATAGCTCCAAATACTTGTGAGAATTTACTATATGATAATGATGACAATTCCATTTCAGTTAGAAGATCTTTTGGGGCTGGCAGGTGGCATGGTGGTGAAGGGTGCTGGACTCTCACATGGCCAACCATGGTTCGAGTCCTGGACCTGGAGGCTTGCTTTCTCACTTTCTCTCTCTCTCTTGTCAAATTAAAATTAATTAATTAATCTTTAAAAAAGACGATCTTTGGAAATCCAAGTAGTCAACTGGGAGAGAAATGAAAGAATGTTTCCTATCAACAGAACTGAACTGAAATTGATCAAAGTTTCAAATATATAAAAAGAAAATATTAGACAAAGATGGAATAATTTCATTGTTAATTTGTAGTGAAGACGTATCAATCTATGTCACAAAAGTCAGGAGCCATAAAGTTCAGTCACATTTAAAAAAGGTCTTTATTGGGAACCAGCAGTTAGCGTAATGGCTGTGTCACTGGACTCCCACGTAGTCGACCGCGGTTCGTGTCCTGGACCCGGTGGCTTAAAACTCACGCTGGGCGCGTGTGCGTGCATGCCCAAGATCCCGAGAGGAGAATGGAGGAGAAGGGATTGCGGCGTGACCATCCCCCCTGGGGGGTGATTTCTCGCTTTCTGTCTCTATGTCTCTGTCTGGCGAGCGCACGCGCCCTACAGTGAAAATCTCTCCAAAAAAAATAAATAAATAAAAGGTCTTTATTAAAAAAATGAAAAAACATGAGTCAAAAGACAAAATACACACTGGAAAAACATTCATGACTCATATCTCAGGTAAAGGACTATTCCCTATACTACAGGGAAAATGTCTTGAAAACAATAAATCAGTAGGTAAAAGGACAAAGAGAATCAGCCAGTGGCATGATAGTTAAGGTGACTGGATTCCCACACGGCTGACTGATTTGAATCCCAGACCCGGTGGCTTTGAAAAGAACACATCAGGCATGTGTTGTGTGTGTGTCCCAAATCTTGAGCCAAGAATGGAGAAGAAGGGATTGCAATGTGGCCATTACTGTGAGGGGTGTTTTTTCACCTCCCCCCTTGTGAACAAATGTGTCCTATAACGACTTTTTTTTTTAAGAATTATTTTTTCTTTTTCTTTCTCTCTTTCTCTCTCTCCCTTTCTCTCTCTCTTTCTTTCTACCAGAGAAGGACAGAGTGAGAAAGAGAGGGGGAAAGCGAGAAAGCAAACTGCCAGGTCCAGTACTCTAACTACTGTTGGCCATGTGGGAGTCCAGCATCCTTAACCACTGTGACACCTGCCAATCCCAGCAACTTTAAAAAAAAAAAAAAAAGAAAGAAAAGAAACAAAAACTTTGGTGGACCTGGCAGATGCCAAAATGGTTATGTCACTGAACTCCCACATAGTGGACCGTGGTTCAAGTCCTGGGCCTGGTAGATTAAAATACACTGGGCATGTGTGCATGTGTGCCCAAAATTCTGAGAGGAGACTGGAGGAGAAGAGATTGGTGTGACCATCCCCCCTGGGGGCGATTTCTCATTTTCTGTCTCTGTCTCTCCAGTGAGTGCATGTGGCCTATAGCAAAAATATCTCTCTTAAAGGAACAAAAACTTAGGGGAAAAAAGTTAACAAAAGAAAATGCAAACAAACATTAAGAACATATCCAACTTAACATGAGTGAAATGCAAATTTAAATTGCATTGAAGAAATGACATTCACTTAATAGAGAAATGGAATAGGTTACTACAAGCCAACTCTCTCACCAGACAAAACTGGATAGGTCGTAAAAATCACTTGAATGGCATCTAAGATCTATAGAAATAAGCACTAGATGAGCTAAAGTTACAGAAAAAAGAGAGTTGTTTCAAAGTTATTTGATAATTGCCATCTTATTGTTTCTCCGGAGACAGGCCATGGGGTCAGGTTTGGTCTAAGCAAAGGGCTTCTGCTTGGGGAAAGAAATCAGCCTTTTTAGCAGTTGCATGGTGCTGTAGTGATGAATTGAACTATGGAGGGGCCTAAATGAGCAAACAGTTTTCACCTTGGGATATTTTCTTAATTTTCTGGCTGCACAAGAAATGGGGAAGCTAGCCCAAAGATATGTTAAAGACAGATTGGAATCTAAATTGTGCAGTGCTGGCAGGAAGGAGCTCTACTTAAAATATGGCTAGGGTTTTCTTTCAAATGGTTTCTCCTTCAAGACATTTGCCAAGTTTTGAAGCTTATTGAAATAGTCTAAAGAGCTAAACTAAAATCTTCTGAAGGGAATTGTCTCCGTTAACTTCTAAGGCTGACAAAATATGTATCCTCCTGTATTTAAGAACAGGAAGGTAGCAGTTGTAGATTCACACTAAATTTGCAATATATCCTTGATTGAGCACAATTTCTAATTGGTTTGAGTCAATTAACCAGTCAACTCACCCTTACTGCCTAATGAGGTAAAAGGGAAATCCTTTCTAGTGGAAGAAAAAAATCATCTGCAATATCTATGATTTTTCCATATATACTATCTAGTACAAAATAAGAAAATTTCTAGATATGCAAAGAAGAAAGACTGACTCCTAATCAAGAGAGAAAAATAGATGCAGATTCACAGATGTCACAGATACTGAAGTTACCAGATAAATAATGTGTTATATAATACTGGATTGTCAGAAAAATCTTGACTCATTTTTGCATAGGAAAAATGAAAAAATACAACATGACTTTTCCAACAACTCAATGTATTCAGAGAAGAGGAAAAAGACAAAAGATGAAACTATGGAAAGTCTAAAGTAATTAGAATCATTAAGCAATAATCAATTTAGAATTGAAAAATGCAGTATCTGAAATTTAAAATTCGATGAATGACTTCAGCAACAGATGAAACAGCAGAATGTGGAATTAGTGAACTGGGACATGGGTCAATTAAAATATTCAAGCTGAAAGGGTTAAAAATGGAAACAAAACAACATGTAATAGACCCATGAGAGAGCCAGTGCTAGTCTAGTACTTAAGGGAGCTGTATCCCACATGGCTGACAATGTAATTTGAATCCTGGCACCTGCACCTTGAAAAACATGCTGAGTGCATGTGTGCCCCAAATCCTGACAGTTTAGAGAAATGGAAGAGAAGGGATTGCAATGGGATCATACCCCATTGGGGAATGTGTTTTTTTCTCTCTGTCTCTGTCTCTCTCTGGCAAGTTCACATGCCCTCTGGCAATTAAAAAAGATATCTTGAATGATTTAACATTCATGTAATTGACATATCAGCAAAAATGGAAAAAGAATGAAGTAAAAGCATTATTTGAAGAGGTAATCGCTAAGAATTTGTTTGAAACTGACAAAAGACATCAACCAGAGTTTCAAGTTCAGAAAGCCCCAAATAGAAAAATAAAAGTAGGAAACCACACTTATGCACATCATAGATGAACAGCTGATAAAGATAGAGTCATTGGAAACATCTTAAAAGTGGTTTTGGGGCCCAGCAAGTGGCATATTGGTTAAGGTGCTGGACTCAGAGTCTTGGACCCAGAGGCTTGAAATTCACACCGGTCTCATGTGCATGTTTGCCCAAAATCCCAAGAGAAGACTGGAGGAGAAGTGATTGCAGCATGACCCTCCCCCTAGGGGGTGATTTCTCACTTTCTGTGTCTGTCTCTCTCTGTCTCTCAGGCAAACACACATGTCCTGTAGCAAAAATCTCCTAAAAAAAAAATAGTTCCAGAAGAAAGACATTACCTTCAAAGGAGCAAAATTTAACTGATAGCTGATGTTTTATCAGAAACAATTGAAACCAGAAGGCAATGGAATTACATCTTTGCTTATAAAAAGATAACTGACAGCCTAGATTTCTATTTTTGGCAAAAACATGCCTCTAAAATGAAAGTGAGATAAAGATTTTTCCAATAAAGAGTAAGAGAACTCATTTCTAACAGGCCTGATCTAAAAGAAATACTGAAGTGATTTCTTCAGGCAGGAGTAAAATGGTACTGAATAAAACATGGAAGTACAGGAGAGAATGAAGAACAGGTGAAAGGATGTATCATGTAAATATAAATGCATAACTTCTGTACAAAAAAATGGTCATGAGTTTATTTGTGAGACCAAAATGCATTGCCACACTCATAAAGATTGAGGAGTAAATGGATTTTAATTATTAGATTCTAGAAGTATCAGGAAAATGAAAAATAATTTGTATTAGAATGTAATAAGCCAAAGATGTGTGCCATAATCTCAGTTAAATATTAAAGGTTAATAGAAGCCTTTATGGGATAGCACTCCTAAGTACGTTTATTAGTCCCTGAGGAATATAACCTAAATGCCCTTCAATAGGACAATAAACAAATTGTATTATATGCCTACCATGAAATACTACTCAGAAATAAAAAGGAATGATGACATGGGTTAATCTTAAAAACATAATATGTGGGGAAAAAAAAAAACATAAAAGTAAATGTGGGGCCAGCAGGTGGTGCGGAGGTTAAGCCACTGGATTTCACATGGCCTACTGTATGGTTCAAGTCCTGTGTGTTTCAGGTCCCAGCAGCTTGAAAATCCCTTCCAGTTACATGTACGTGGGTGGCCAAAATCCCAAGAGGAGAGTGGAGGAGAAGGGATTACAGTGTGACCATCCCCCCTGGGAGGGATTTCTCACTTTCTCTCTCTGTCTCTCTCAAGCACACACACCCTATAGCAAAAAAAAAAAAATCCCCACAAAATTAAAAAAAAAAGATTAATGAATTCATTTATATGAAGTTTTAGAACGAGCAGAATTAATATGATTGGGGAATGTGTTAACTGGAAGTGGACATGGAAACTTTTTTGAAAGGGATTTTTGCTGTAGGGCACGTGCCCTTACTGGAGGGACAGAGACGCAGAGACAGAAAGTGAGAACTCAACCCCAGGGAGGATGGCCATGCCAATCCCTTCTCCATTCTCCTTTGGGGATTTTGGGCACTCACACACATGTGCCTGGCATGAGTTTCAAGCCTCTGGGTCCAGGACTATAACTGCAATTGGCCAAGTGGGAGTCCAGTGATGTAACCATCATACTATCTGCTGGTCCCAGGCATGGACACTTTCTAGGATGGTAGAAATGTTATGTATCTTGATTGGGGTGGTGGTTACATAGGTATATACATTTGTCAAAAATAATGTAATAGGTTTGAAACAACTGCCATCTTTGTAGTTATGATTTGCATTCTAAATTTTATAGAAAACTACTGAATTTAATTCTAGCTTTTAGAATATTACTATAAGACTCAAAGTTAGTACTCTTAACTTACAACTTAAAAAATAAAGTAAAAATATACCACAAGATTTATCAGACAGCATTATAAGATTTCTGAGGCAGTTGTCTAATAAGAATAACAATACATAATAAATTATGAGGGAGGATAAGTTTCAACCCATTTTATTACAAATGTGCCATTTTGATGTAATGAAAGGGATAAAATGCATACTTAGAGAATAATAATTGTTTTTACAGCATTTGTTTTCATTTGGGTCAAAAATAAGAGTCAGTGTTCATATCAAATAACTGATCAAACATGGTATTTTCATTTTAATATTATTTGTAAGTTGACTTAAATTTTGCACTGTTTTCAAATGTTCTTGATTTATTATATTTAATCAAATATGGTAAAAAAAATCAAACTATACACATTACTTTATGTAAATTTAACTTAATAAATTATTTTTTGAGAGGTTTTTGTTATAGGGCATGTGTGCTCACCAGAAAGAGAGAGACAGAGAGATAGAAAGCGAGAAATCACCCCCTAGGGGATGACCACGCTGCAATCCCTTCTCCACCATTCTCCTCTCAGGATCTTGAGCATGCACGCACATGTGCCCCGTGTGAGTTTAAGCCACCGGGTCCGGGACTCAAACCACAGTCAACTAAATGGGAGTTCAGCAACATAGCCATTACGCTAATTGCTGGTCCCTTAATAAATTATTGACAAAACATCAATGTAAGGAAAAAGTCACAAAATTTGTATTAGTCAAAAAGAAAGCAAAGATGGACCAGCCCAGGATCTAGTGGTTAAGGAGCTGGATCCCACATGAGCAACCATGTGGGTTGAGTCCAAGATCCTATGGCTTATAAAATATGCCAATCATGCGCGGGCATGTGTGTGTGTGTGTGTTTGTGTGTGCATACCCAGAATCCTAGAAAGGAGGGGGTGAAATGGAGAAGGGATTGCAGTGTGACTACTCCCCATGGGAAGTGCATTCTTCTTCTTCATCTTTCATCTTCATCTTCATCCTCTCTTTCTCTGGTGAGCACACATACCCTCTGGCAAATTAGAAAAAGAAAAGACAAGGAAAGAGGAATAAGGGAACAAATTTGATGGGCCAATTAGAAAATAAATAGCAAAGTAGTTGATGTAAATCCATCTTTATCAGTAATTACATTAAATGTAAAGGCACTGAATATTTCAGGAAAAAAATAGTTGTCAGTGTTATTTATAAGTTTCTAAATTTAGATTTGTTTGTGCTATATAAAATATTTTAAATAGTAAGGTGCAGAAAGGTAGAAGTGAAAGAGTGGATAAAAATATACTATGCAAACATTAGCCCCAAGTGAACTAACATAGAGATAATCTGCAGACAATAAGAATAGAATCAGTTTTCAGGTCACATGTTGTCTAGAAACTAAATATACCTGGATATAAAGTTAATACCAAATATACAAATATAATATCCCCATCTTCACAATAAAAAAAAAATCACTGTGGTTCAGATTTTCCAGTAAAAAGAGCAGACACATTTTTCAGAGTCATTAGAGAAAAGCAAATCTAGAAATACAATTAGTGGGAATTTTCTGGCGTTTGTAAAACCAGGAGAAAGTTATTCCACTTAACCACACACCTGGCTTCATGAGGTTTCAGATAGAAAATACTAGACCCCAGTGTATTAGTTGTATCAAGGACTAAGTCTTACATTGAATTTTAAAATTTTGTAAACTCTGTATGGAATGGAATGGCTCATCTTGTGGATTGCATTACTCCCAACTAATTAACCACATATATTATTCTTATAAAGAATAGTTTTTAGGAAACAGCCATGTAGAGTTCAAATCTGGCTCTACCACTTGCCAGCTGGAAACATTAGGCTAGTTACTCCATTGGCTTCAGCTTGTGTTAGGAGCTCTGCTGAGATGAGAGTTGAACTGCCAGGTGCTCTGGTTAAGACAAGCCAACGTGAAAGGAACGAACAGGTGTTTTATCACCTGAGATGATATAAGTGAAGGCTACACCAGAGAAAGCAGTAGCTCCCCATTTCATTTCTCTCATGGGAAAGACCATGGAGGGCATTCAAGAGAAGAAAAAGGAAAAAAAAAAAAAAAAAAAAAAAAAAAAAAAAAAAAAAAAAAGGCTCCTACAGTTTTACGGACCCAGGGGTCTGGGGTGGAAGAGGGAACAGGCTGGGAGTAGAAAAATACTGTCTTTCCTTTTCTCCCTTGATAAAGAGGTCTCTGTTGAAGGCTCCAGACAAACAGGCCTCTAATGAAGGCACCTGGCCCAGGAATGCAATTATGCAATTGAGGGTTAAGTGCTCAGCTTGGTGGAGCAGGCCCTTCGGAGACTGCAGTGTGCTGGCTTTGTGCTGTGTGGGCAAGACGGAAGCTTTCCTTCACTGTGTGTAGCCTACCAGGTAAATAAAACTTTTGTTTGCCTATGGTTATACCTATCTAGAAGGTTTTGGTTAGGAGCTGGACTCCTCAGTTCTTCCACTACAAAATGGGGATCATAAATTAGATAAAGCATTAGGAAATGTTTAGAAAAAGACATGGCACATAATACACTCCCAGTAAATGTTTATATTATTAATACTCTCCCAGAGCTAAAGCTTTTTAATGGTATTATAGATAATTGCTATAAATAATTGCATTCAAGACTGTTATCTGACCCCCATATGCTACTAGTGAAAATAAAACAGGTAAAACTTTTCTACAAAGCCATTTTGCAATATGTATCAAAGACCTAGATACTCGAACCGAGCAAGTGCACTGCTAGAAATTTATTCTAAGGAAGCAGTTCAGAAGGTGGGAAAAGATATATGCTCAGAGATGATCATGGCACTATTTCAAACAATACAAAATGAAATGTCCGACTAAAGGAAAAAAAAATTTTAGAATCTGTTTCATTCATATGATGGGATATCCTGCAACTTTTAAAAACAATGTTCACACATACACAAGCAATTCACTGAGATACTATTTTACATCTATCCTAGATTGGTACAAATTTGAATATTCTCTGACAGTTCCTTCTGCCATCAAGAATATGGGGAAATGCACACTCATACTCTGGGTAGGAGTGCAAATGGTTTTATCCCCTAGAGCAGGTCATTTGGCAATATCTGCACAGAATTACAAATGCATATACCCTTTGACAAAGAAATCCTACTTCTGGGAAATTATTCTACAATACATTTGCAAACATTTACATATGAGTGCTTATGTGTGCGTACATGCATACAAAGTTTATTTTGCTATCGTTTGTAATGCAAAAAAAAACCCCACAAACTAAGAACAGCTGAACAGAACTGGTTACGTTGCATACATCCACTCTGGTGTTCTGTACATCTGTGAAAATGGTGGACGCTCTCCATGTACCGTTGGATATATGCTCAGAGATGATCATGGCACTATTTCAAACAATACAAAATGAAATGTCCGACTAAAGGAAAAAAAAATTTTAGAATCTGTTTCATTCATATGATGGGATATCCTGCAACTTTTAAAAACAATGTTCACACATACACAAGCAATTCACTGAGATACTATTTTACATCTATCCTAGATTGGTACAAATTTGAATATTCTCTGACAGTTCCTTCTGCCATCAAGAATATGGGGAAATGCACACTCATACTCTGGGTAGGAGTGCAAATGGTTTTATCCCCTAGAGCAGGTCATTTGGCAATATCTGCACAGAATTACAAATGCATATACCCTTTGACAAAGAAATCCTACTTCTGGGAAATTATTCTACAATACATTTGCAAACATTTACATATGAGTGCTTATGTGTGCGTACATGCATACAAAGTTTATTTTGCTATCGTTTGTAATGCAAAAAAAAACCCCACAAACTAAGAACAGCTGAACAGAACTGGTTACGTTGCATACATCCACTCTGGTGTTCTGTACATCTGTGAAAATGGTGGACGCTCTCCATGTACCGTTGTGGAAAGATGTCAACATATATTGTTAAACCAGTAAAGCAAGATACAGAACAATATGGTCAATTACCATTTGTGTGAGAAAGTGAAAAAATGTGAGTATTGTTTTGATGTGTTTACATTTGCTTATATTTGGAGATAAGTGTAAGAAACTGATAGGGTAAATAATGGCCCTCAAAGATATATCCACTTCCCAATCTCGGAAACTTGTAAATATTATGTGGTTAAAGATGTGATTAATTTAGATTATCCTATATTGCATGAGTGGGTTCTAAATCTCTCCACAGGTATTTCATTATTTAATGTTTGAAATACTGCAATGTGCCATTTCCCACATACTGAATTGCTTCTTTCATATATTAGGTCATCAGGAAAGTCATGATGCATTTTTGCATAGAAAAACCAAGGAAAAGACGTCATGACTTTCCCAACAACGTAATACATTTCCAGCCATAAACCTCTTGCCCAAGAACCCTCTTGCACAAGTATCTTTATAAGCCTAGGGTCGGCCCATAGCTTAGTGGTTAAAGGAGCTAGATCCCATATGGCTGACCACAATTTGAATCCCAGCCCTGGTGGCTTGATAAAAACACCTGGGGCCAGGTGGTTGCATGATGGTTGGAGTGGCTGGATCTGACATGACCAGCTGTGCAGTTCAAGTCTTGGACCTGGTGGCTAGAAAATCATACAGGGTGAGCCTCTGTGTGCATGCCCAAAATCCTGAGAGGAGACTGGAGAAGAGATTGTGGTATAGATATCCCCCCTGGAGAATGATTTCTCACTTTTTCTGTTGCTGGATCTCTCTGGCAAGCACACGAACACTATAGCAAAACAAATGAAAGACAAAGACATATGCCAGCCCCAACTCAATATAATGTCTAAGTTCCAGTTTCTATGCAAGCTCTGCTTATTGATCACACCCCATGGGGGTTCTTTTCTCCCTCTCAGAGGCAGAGAATGGAGTAATGTAGCTGCAAGTCCAGGAACACTAGCAGCCACCAGAAACTCAGAGGCAAGAAACAGACTCTCCCCTGGAGCAAGTTTGGCCCTGTTATCCCCTTGATTTCACTCAGGAATAGAGTTCAGACTTTTGGCCTTCACATTTTTGAGAGAATAAATTTCTCTTGTCTTCAACCACATTTGTAGGAATTTGTTACAGCAGCCATAGGAAGCTAATATAGAAATTAATGCAAATAATCACCTCTCTGGGAAAATTGGGAGCGATTGAAGCACAGAGATCAGAGCAAGACTTTTCTCTGATGATTTTTTATATTGTTTAATCTTTTAAAGAAAGTGGATACATTAACATTTTAAAATTAAAACTATTAAAAAATTAATCTTTTACTTAAAAACTTTTCCCACTTCTCCATACAGGCCTGGCCCCAAATTCTGCAGATAAGCAGTAGTGAAGGGACTAGACCATTTTTCTAGGCCTTCCTTCCCTGTGCTGCTCCTACTGGTTGCTGAAGTGGAGATTAGTGGCGAAGAGCAATCTTTCTTGATAGGTTCTAGCTGTTGGTACCTCTCTTCCCACCTGTGACTGCCCTAGCTGTGGCCTCTATCTTATAGCTTTGAGCTCCTTGTGGAGGCCTTGGCATTTTTTTCATTCTACACCAGGGTAAACAATGATGTTATGACTCCCCTTTAGCTGTTACCCTTCGGTATTATACCCCTTGGGGCACTTCTTTTCTCAGGCAGTCCTTTGGGGCAAGATCTTGCCAATATGACTCTGGTTGGGTCCTTTCCACAGCATCCACTTTGTCCACCAGTCTTTGGGGTACAATTGTTGCCAGCGCTTGCTCCTCTTCCAATTTGTCGGAAGGCAGTTCTCAGGCCCCTTCAAAGGACAATCAGCAGGTGGTGTGGTGGTTAAGGTGCTGACACTCCCACATGGCCGACCATGGTTCAAGTCCTGGACCTGGTGGCTTGCTTTCTCACTTTTCATCTATCTCTCTTTCTCTCTGTCTCTCTCTGGTCAAATTAAAATAAATAAATGAATAAAATAGAATAATTCTTTAAAAAATAATCACCAGCTGCAGAGTAAGATCCACTTCTCTTCCAACAAGCATCCTTCCTATCTCTCTGTAGGATTTCTTGCTGTCCTCCAGGCATGGCTAGAGCAAGGAGACAATGTCCTTATGAGGAAGAAAATAAAAATATTCTCATTTCTTCTCATTTTGAGAAATCACCTATTCTCATGGGGGGGGGGGTAGGTGTCTGAGTTTCCCCTAAATAAGCTGGAGGGAGGGCATGGGCACCA
>NW_006198945.1:254007-274845 GCF_000334495.1 Tupaia belangeri chinensis
TATATATATATCAGAAATCTTTGATCAACATTTATTTTGGAAAATGTTCAGATTCTCATCTCTTGGCTTGATGTTTTTGTGGAATTCCTTTTTTGAAGTAGGTATTGTATCTAAAGAGAATGCATACTGATAAACATTGTTTAAAAATTTCAAAATTTGGTACCAGCAAACAGTGTTGCAATTATGTTGCTGGACTCCCATATAACTGACCACGGTTCGAGTCTTGGACCTGGTGGCTTGAAAATCACGCTAGGTGCATGTGCATGTGTGCCAAGATCCCGGGATGGTGGGGGGGAATAGAGAAAAAGGGATTGTGGTGTGGCCATCTACCCTGGGGGGTGATTTCTCACTTTCCCTCTCAATATGTCTATCTCCTCTCTATCTCTCTGGGGAGTGTACATACCCTAAGGAAACACTTAAAACCTTTTCTTTTTTTTCAAAATTTGAAATCATTTCACTTTTGCTTCCAAAAAGTTGCAAAAATACTATGGAGACTTCCTATATACCATTCCCTCAGCTTCTCCTTATGTTAATTTCTTCCATAGCTATAATAAAATGCATCTTAACAATAAAAATGTCTTCATATAAAGATTTGGGCAGCTGAGATTATTACCATCCGCTTCTCCTTATGTTAATTTCTTCCATAGCTATAATAAAATGCATCTTAACAATAAAAATGTCTTCATATAAAGATTTGGGCAGCTGAGATTATTACCATCCGCTTCTCCTTATGTTAATTTCTTCCATAGCTATAATAAAATGCATCTTAACAATAAAAATATCTTCATATAACAATTTGGGCAACTGAGATTATTATCTATCTATTTTGGAAATTTTTTTTGATTTAATATTTATAAAGGTAAGATTCAGATCTAATTGGATTTGTACTCTAACAAAGGCTACTTATTGCCACTGCACTGTTTAGTCAGGGTTACTTTTGATATTAAATGTATTAGGATTTTTAATATTTTTAACTATTTAATTACATCTTTACAGCATACAAAATACTTTTTCCAGGCATGAGCATACTGTATATCAGTCCAAAGATATTACCATACACATTATCAAAATGTATTAGGTTTTATTCACTGTTTTATGTAAGACATTTTTGTTCTGAATATGTTTGTTTTGTTCCTATGAGCTAAATTGTTATAGAATCTCTACCCTCAATGAGCTTACCTTCTCTTTGGGAAATAAAAACATAGAGCAACCAGCACAGATAATTATAATACCAGTATTATGGAAATTATAATAAAGTTCAGTAGTGTGGGATTATCTAAGACACGACTCAACCCAGTCTTGAGGGATTGGTGAAGACATTTTCCAATAGTGTAGATTTCAACCATAACACAAAAGAGAAATAGGAAGCATACCAGTTAAAAATAGATTATTGAAGGCTGTGGAAACAAAAAGGAGAAAGGTTGAGGTGGGGGGGGGGAGGTAGAGATCAGTAGGAAGATGGATGCAGAGGATAGGACTAGCAAAAAGGAATTGGTGAGGTGCTGAGGGGGTTATTTTGGAAAATGTTCAGATTCTCATCTCTTGGCTTGATGTTTTTGTGGAATTCCTTTTTTGAAGTAGGTATTGTATCTAAAGAGAATGCATACTGATAAACATTGTTTAAAAATTTCAAAATTTGGTACCAGCAAACAGTGTTGCAATTATGTTGCTGGACTCCCATATAACTGACCACGGTTCGAGTCTTGGACCTGGTGGCTTGAAAATCACGCTAGGTGCATGTGCATGTGTGCCAAGATCCCGGGATGGTGGGGGGGAATAGAGAAAAAGGGATTGTGGTGTGGCCATCTACCCTGGGGGGTGATTTCTCACTTTCCCTCTCAATATGTCTATCTCCTCTCTATCTCTCTGGGGAGTGTACACACCCTAAGGAAACACTTAAAACCTTTTCTTTTTTTTCAAAATTTGAAATCATTTCACTTTTGCTTCCAAAAAGTTGCAAAAATACTATGGAGACTTCCTATATACCATTCCCTCAGCTTCTCCTTATGTTAATTTCTTCCATAGCTATAATAAAATGCATCTTAACAATAAAAATGTCTTCATATAAAGATTTGGGCAGCTGAGATTATTACCATCCGCTTCTCCTTATGTTAATTTCTTCCATAGCTATAATAAAATGCATCTTAACAATAAAAATGTCTTCATATAAAGATTTGGGCAGCTGAGATTATTACCATCCGCTTCTCCTTATGTTAATTTCTTCCATAGCTATAATAAAATGCATCTTAACAATAAAAATATCTTCATATAACAATTTGGGCAACTGAGATTATTATCTATCTATTTTGGAAATTTTTTTTGATTTAATATTTATAAAGGTAAGATTCAGATCTAATTGGATTTGTACTCTAACAAAGGCTACTTATTGCCACTGCACTGTTTAGTCAGGGTTACTTTTGATATTAAATGTATTAGGATTTTTAATATTTTTAACTATTTAATTACATCTTTACAGCATACAAAATACTTTTTCCAGGCATGAGCATACTGTATATCAGTCCAAAGATATTACCATACACATTATCAAAATGTATTAGGTTTTATTCACTGTTTTATGTAAGACATTTTTGTTCTGAATATGTTTGTTTTGTTCCTATGAGCTAAATTGTTATAGAATCTCTACCCTCAATGAGCTTACCTTCTCTTTGGGAAATAAAAACATAGAGCAACCAGCACAGATAATTATAATACCAGTATTATGGAAATTATAATAAAGTTCAGTAGTGTGGGATTATCTAAGACACGACTCAACCCAGTCCTGAGGGATTGGTGAAGACATTTTCCAATAGTGTAGATTTCAACCATAACAAAAAAGAGAAATAGGAAGCATACCAGTTAAAAATAGATTATTGAAGGCTGTGGAAACAAAAAGGAGAAAGGTTGAGGTGGGGGGGGGGAGGTAGAGATCAGTAGGAAGATGGATGCAGAGGAAAGGACTAGCAAAAAGGAATTGGTGAGTTGCTGAGTGGTGGATTCACCAAGGGATGGTGAAATGTGAAGTAAGGAGGAGCCAGATCATGAAGTTCTTGCAAAACCATGGGAAAGAATTTACTTGGAGGACAATGAGAAGCCTTTGACTTGTTTTAAACAAGGGGGTGACATGATTCGATTTGTGTTTGGAAAGAGTTCTCTGGCTACCGTTTGGAGAGTGGATTGGAGTGGAGCAATATCAAGCAGGCAGTGTTGGTAAGTTGCTGCAATAATCTTGGCAAAAGATATGACCTCAACAAGGTAGGGGCAAGGTAGACGAATTGAGAAATATTTTGACATCCAAAATGCACAAGTTTTTGATTGCTTGTGTAATATCTTACCTGTTAGGGCAGATATTTACTGGGGTTCCCTTGGCAGGTTGTACCCTTACAACTGATCTTTTTTTTTTCCTCCTTTATGAGAGCAACTGAGAGAGAGAGAGGTTTTTGCTATCGGGCATGTGTGCTTGCCAGAAAGACAGAGAGAGACATTCCCCCCCACCCCCTGGGAGGATGGCCATGCCACAATCCCTTTCTCCATTCTCCTCTCAGGATCTTGGGCATGCACACACATATGCCTGGCATGAGTTTAAGCCACCAGGTCTGGGACTCAAACTGTGGTCGACTACATGGGAGTCCAGCGACATAGCCATTATGCCAGCTGCTGGTCCCCGAGAGAGGTATGTTTGACAGGATCTCAGTTTTTCCTGAGTCTTCTGCCTCCGTCTTCCAATTATGTAGGATTACATGTATGTGCCACCACACCTGGAGTGTTCAGGTTCACCTGGGAACTGAATCTAGGCCACTCTTGTAGCTTCTACCTCTCAAATGGTGGCACTATCAGTGTGGTACTGCAACAACTGGGCCCTTGAAACAAACCATAGTACTGAATGGCTTTGGTTATAGAGTTTTCACCATAAAATGCATGTAGAAGAGTGAATAGAGAATACAAACACTCCAACAACAACAACAACAAAAAGGAGCAAATGAAAACCAGGGCCATTTGAGATCTTCAGTCAGGGGCTCTTCTAAATTTCATCCTTTCTTCAGGCCTGTCAGTTCTTCTATCCAACTGCCTCTCAGATCCTCATCTCCCCTTCATTTCTCCTTCTCACCTCCAGTTTGAGTCCTCGTTATTTCGCATTTTATTTATAACAGTAAGCTGTCCACTGGTCTTCCTGACTAGTCTTATTTCCCCCCTCTATTCTATTGCAGATTAATCTCCATAGAAATCTGTTTGTTTTGATAATCTTCTCTGAATGTCAGGTAATATAGAGTGGCCCCATTTTGTGGACTAGCACATAAGCAGAATATCCCTCAGGCACCTGGGGGTCTGCCTTTCAAGGACTTTATGTGACTGGACAACCCTGCTTCATACCCCTATAACCCACCTTCTAGTCCCGAGCTACCTAAAGCCCAGCCACTAGCCACATGTATGATTGAATGGATCCTTGAGATTTGTCCATTGGGCCTGGAGAACTGTATTTTTAATTCACTTTCACTAATTGGTATTTAAATTTTAAAAACTGGAGGCCAGCTGCACTGGTACAGCAGTAACTCAATGCTCCATGATGCTGAAATCACATGGGAAGACCCAGGTTTGCACCCCAAGGTCTCCTTGAACATACTATTGGCACACACTTGTGTCTGTGATTCTGTCTGGCTGAATTAGAAGGCTGATCATGGTGTGAAAACCCTGTTGGGGGTACCTGTCTCTCCTTCTCTCCCTTTTTCTCTCTCTCTCAGAAGGAAAAAAATAAACTTAAAAAATTTTAAACTGAAGTAGTTTTGTCATTGTAGATATGAATGTTAATGGAAAATTTGGGGTATCCGATCCAGTTACTGGAAAGCTTTTAAGTCTGGAACAACTTGGGTATGTAGGTTCACTTTTTCAGTTGTAAATTTTACAAGGTCTGAAATGCAGATCAAGTGTTGCTGATGAAAATTAGCATCTAAATCGAGATATGCTGAAGTCTGAAGTGCACATTAGATTTCAAAGGCCAGTAAAATAATGTAAACTATCTCAATTTTTTTATATTGATTACATATCAAAATAATAGCATGTTGGATATATCTATTTAGTTAAAATTCATTTTAGTAATATATTTTATCTGTTGCTCTTTGCAATTTTTTGTATAGGGTGTCTATACTTGCCAGAGAGACAGACAGAAAGGGATAGATCACCCTACCCCCACCCCCGGGGGGATGGCCTCATTGCAATCCCTTCTCTTCCATCCTCCAATCAGGATTTTGGGCACACATGCACATGCACCCAGGGTGAATTTCAAGCCTCTGGGTCTAGGACTGGAACTGTGGTTGGCCATGTGGGAGTCCAGTGATGTAAATATTACACCATCTGCTGGGCCCAGCTCTTTGCTTTTTTAAAACAGGACTACAAAAACATTTTTTTAATTTTAATTTATACACTTAATTACTATACATCAATACAGCTGGTAAAAATGAACACACTTCCTACCAGTCAAGCTGAAGATATCATACATGTTATCATCAACAGTCTATTTCTGTGTCCCTCAAATGTCTTGCCTGTCTATTTTTGTCCCTGATTCCTCTCACTCTCCCCCATCTCCCGCTGCCTTCCTACGCTGTCTGCAGTGTCTGTAACCATTTTCCATGCTTTACTAAAACATTTTAAGGTCCATTGTGGCATGCATTGCATGTCTACTAGTGCTATTCTAGAGCAGTCGGACCATTTTCCTTATTCTCTTATTCCTTAACATCTTTCAGGGCAGGCTCAATTTTTTGGTTGTTGCTGAGATTTTTGCTATAGGGAGTGTGTATTTGCTGGAAAGACAGGGAGAAAGTGAGAAATCACCTCCCGGGGGGTGGGGCAGGATAGCTACACTGAAGTCCCTTTTCCATTCTCCTCTCAGGATTTTGGGCATGCACACACACATGCCTGGCATGAGCTTCAAGCCACCGGGTCTGGGACTTGAACTGTGGTTGTCCATGTGGGAGTCCAGAACGTAACCATTATGCCATTTGCTGGTCTCAAAGACAGGCTCAATTTTAGTATTACCTATAACATTTCCTCCAAATCTTAAGCAATAATTTATGCTTGTAAAATAACCAATTGGAATGAGTGGTTCACAAAATATAATCCAGGCTTCCACTCCCTTCAGGTGTTTTCTAATCTTATTCTTCACATCTAGAGTCTTCTTGCTTTTATTTTTATTTATTAATTTTTATACATTCAATTGCCATACATCATTTAGCTTGTAGAGAGAATTTACCCAACATGAAATACACCTCAGACCAGCCCAGTCGAGAATATTATACACACTATCATCAACAAGTAATAAACCACTTCTGTGTCCCACAAATTTTGGTCTTCTCTATTTTTCTCTCTAATTTTCTTCCCTAAGCTTAACTTTTTTTTAAAGTGTTTGCCATAGGATGTGTGTGCTTGCTGGAGAGAGTCAGAGACAGAGAGACAGAGGGACAGTGAGAGACCACCCTTGGGAGAGTGGCCCTGCCGCGATCCCCTCTCCTCCATTCTCCCCTTGGGATTTTGGGTATGCACACACATCTGGCATGATTTTCAAGCCACTGGGTCTAGGACTCAAACTATGGTCAGCTACGTTGGAGTTTAGCACCTTAACCACCATGCCACCTGCCCTACACGCTTCCCCTCTCCTACCCTCCTTTCACACTGTCTCCAGTGTCCTTTTTTTTTTTTTTAAAGAGATTTTTGCTATCGAATGCATGTACTTGCTGGAGAGACAAAGACAGAAGGCAAGATATCACCCCCAAGGGGGTTGGCCATGCCATAATCCCTTCTCCTTCATTCTTCTCTCAGGATCCTGGGCATGCACACATGTGACCAGGATGAGTTTTCAGTGACTGAGTCTAGGACTTGAACCATAGTTGACTATGTGGGAGTCCAGTGACATAACCATTATGCCACTTGCTGGTCCCCCTCGTTTTCTTTTTCAAAGTCTACTATGTACATCTAGTCCAAGTCATTGACCTGCCCCTCCAGAACCCTGTACCTTCCTTGACCACCTGCCACAGGTTTCTGTCTTCTCTCTGTTCCCAGCGTACCTAGAGGTCTTTGCCATGCACTCAGACTCAACACCTTTCCTGCTGCTTTGCATCACTGTAACTTCTTTCATGTATAATAAATCTTATCCTCCCTTCTAGAAATTTAAGTCACTTGTGGTAAGCATCATGCTTTCTCCCTCCTTTGACACACCCACTAGATCTATTTTTTGAGCAACACAAGACTCAATAAATAACTTAGAGAAATTAATAACTTAGAGAAAATTCCAAATAGTTGAAATAGACCTCTGTTATGCTGCCAACTATTAAATCTGGCAATCTTAAAATACATATTTGTTCATGAAGTTGTACAGTAATGCAAAAAGCAGTTGGCTTGGAGTCTTGCAAACTAAGGCTTTTATTCCAATTCTACCTCTCCTGTTCCTGACCTTGGGCAAATGTACTTCACCTTTCTGGGACTGACTTTCTTCATCTAGTAAAAAATTAGATTAGATAATCTCTAAGGTACACTGCAAATCACATATTTTATAAGTTTATTATGGAAATCTTTTCAAATGCCTTACACACTACCCTGAATTTTTAAAAATAGAACATGCTGAATAGAAATTAGCATTTTTTAAAATGTCAGAGTCATTATTAGGAATGTCAATTATTATGTACTGACAGTATAATGTAGCTAAGGGGTTATTGTGACGTGTATGGCTGTGTACTCTCTAGAGCATGTGGTTTGTATTTTTAAATTAATGTCTGCTTTTTCATTTTATTTTTTAATGTCAGACTGTCACCTGTCACTTCTTACTGTTGACACCATTTCTGCCTATATTAATGCCTTCTTTCTCTGCCTCTAACCCACCAAATTTGTGACTTATAACCTATGGTGATGTGGAGAAATCCACTAATGGTAAGCATACTTGACTTAGGTCTGAAATCAGTCATTTAGTTCCTCAGCAATAATTTATGGGCACCTATATCTATGTGTGAGGCACAAGGTATGAGGCAGGGACTGAGAGACATATTTATAAACCATCTTAGTAACTTTGTGGGTTTGGGGGGATTTACAGTGATAAACTTATCTGAAGTGTGTATGATTCTGTAGGCCTTTTCCGTTTCTATTTCCAGTCCCTTTTCTGAGGGGTAAGTTTCCCAGAACAGATCACACATGGATTAATAGAAGGCTTAATAATGGTTAATCAACACAGTGAGGAATTCTCACAATAGCATGCAAACTAGAACATAACAAAAAGTCCAGAAATAGACTCCCTGATATATAGGAACTGACTGTATAATTGGAGTAGTTTTCCAAAACAGAAAAGAATGGGATAATTTAGTGTCTCATTTAATCCTTACAATAAGTTTGTAAACTAGTAACTTTTTTCCCCCATTTGGTAAATAAGGTAAAGAAAACTTCAAAAACTTGCTCAGTGTCCCAGGGAAAGTAAGTGGTAAATTTCAGTCTTTTTATCTTTAGTCTACTTCTACTCAACTTCAGTACTGGGTCATCTTACATGGTTGATTATCTGAACCCTTCCTACATTCCTCTAGTGGTCAAAGGAAGGAAATAGAAAGTGTTTCTCAACCAAGAGTACTGGGGAGGCAGGGGAGGGTAACAGTAACACCTGGTGGGCAGAGGCTAAAATACTGCTAATTGATTCTGTAGTGCACCGGATAGTGCCTGAGAATGACCCAGCCGCAAATGTCAATAATACTGATGTTGAGAAACAGTATGATAGAAGAAAGCTTAGTCTCTCACTAGTGAAATGGGTTGGGTTAAAGTGAATAATGTATTTGAATTTAACATTTAATTTTTTTTTTCTTGGTTACATCAGACTGAAGCAAGGAACAAGTGGGAGGGAGGAAGGAAAAACTTTCAATTCTTGAAAATATCTGGAAATACTTTATTTGTCCTATAAGAATGCAAGTAAAATCTAAAAATATGCTATGTGTCTGTAGTAGACATTACTAATATTTGCCAAGATTTCTGATTCTTTTTCTTTTTAAAAATTTTCTATAAGGTATGTACATGAACTTGCTGGAGAGAAGACAAGGGTGAAGGTAGTAAGCACCTCCCAGGGGAGTATGACAACACCCCAATCCCATCTCTTCCATTTTCCTCTTGGGATTTTGGGGCATGCATGCACATGCACCTAGCATGTTTTTCAAATGGCCAGGTCCAGGACTTGAACCGTGTAGTCAGTGATGTGGGATCTAGCCACCTTAACCAGTATGCCATCTAGATGGCCCAGATCCTCTTAATTTTTTTTTCTTTATTCATGATAGCATGCATGTACATGGGTGTGTTGAGAGAGGAGCACTCACCACAGGTTTTGGCCATGCCATGATCCCCTTCCTTCAGTCCTCTAGTCCATCATCTGATTTTCTTTTTCTATATGTATTATTTTATTTTTCAGTATTTATAAATTTTATTTGCTCAGTTGTTTTACACTTTATTTCCAATTGATAAATAATTGTATATATTTAGAGTAAAATGTGATATTTTAATATATTTTAATGCAGAATAATTAAAACAGGCTAACTAACAAATCCATTACCTCACATATATTATTTTTTCATGGCAAAAAACATTTCAATCTATTCTTTTTGCTGTCTTGAAATATACAGTTCTCAAAGGTACCAATAATACACAATGGGGTAGTTTCTTACATAAATAGTGCTGGGAAACCTGGATATCCATAAGCAGAAGAATGAACTTGAACTCTTATCTCACACCATATACAAAAATCAACTCAAAATCAAAGTGGATTTTTTTTCTTTTAAGCATGTTCTTTTTTTCTTTTTCTTTTTTCTTTCCCTTTTTTTTGAATTATTTAAGTTTGTTTGTTTATTTAAATTTGACCAGAGAGGGACAGAGAGAAAGTGAGATAGCAAGCCACCAGGTCCAGGACTTGAACTGCAGTCAGCCATGGGGGAGTCCAGTGCCCTTAACCACCATGCCACCTACTGGCCCCTTTAGCATGTTCTTGAGTTCTTGAAGTTAGGTGTACTCATGTGACTACTAAATGAATTGTGAGTGGATATGTTTAAAAGTGATTGTGGGAGTGTGTGCTGATATAGCAAAATCATCCTGCCCAATCTGCCAGATGTGCTGTAGACTTTGTGTGAGTGAGAAATAATCTTGTGCTTCACCACTGAGAATTTTGTGATTATTACTGTAGCATATCCTAATTTATCCTAATACATCTAAGTTAATTAGCAACTACTCTGGAACCCATGAACCCCAGAATGTCTAGGATTTTGCTCCTGCTTTAAGAATCAGTAAGTCTTATTTCACATACATATCCCTTCATGCTGGTTTCCCAAATCTAGTTTAGCATAGAGGTCCTAGGCAGACATTAGTCTCTCTAAAATTTCGGTGACTTTGTAGAGGTTCCAAATGTTCTCACATCTACTTGTTGGGGCTGTGAGTGAATGAATATATTTTTTTTTAGAGTTTGGAAATATACTTTATGTCTGAAATTATTTCTTTTGGCATTAAAATATGTCCTGAATTGTCATCTCAGGCTTGATGACTTTTACTTGCCTATTATATAAATTCTATTATGTAAGATATAATAGAAATTTTAGTTTCCTGAATTTCTAAATTAGAAATTGTGAGAATTCTAGCAAACTGATAATCAACTCCTTTCTTCTCTTCCACATACATCTCTCTCTTTCTCCCTAGTTTGAATAAAAACCATGTCATTATTCCTTCGACCTGCTGGAAAAAATAGACTTTTTAAATTAAGGATCCAGAGAATAAAGACCAGTCTTTTCTTTTTAAATTGTCATCAGTGATCTTGTCAAGTTACTTCACATCTCTAATGTGATTCTACTCACTCCCTTCTGTAGTTATATCCACTTTTCTTTATTTAGAAGCTGAGCTTCGTTTTGCTCTGATATCTTATAGATTGCCCCAAGACACAATCCCTCAGGTGGTAGAAAACTGAATACTGGCCCAGATGTCTGGTTAGTTCTGTGCATCTGACTTTCTCTTGGTCATCCCACACTGCAGTCTGCTCCCTGGCCATCTCCTGATTGTTGGCAGTACTCTCTTCTCTCCACACCAGCTGTGCTCTCTCCATACCTGCATGGCCTCTGGCTTGGAGGACTGCTCTGCACCAATGCAAAGAACCATTGTAACAGATGTTTATAGAAGATTTGGGTAATAGAGGGACTTACAACTAAGAAGAGTTAAGACGAGCCATGTCATACTGAATGCCATGAAATCCAGTTTTCCCTGAATCCCTTGACCATTCTCATCACTGGGGGTTTCTCAGTAAATGTTTTTCTTCTCAGGCCACAGCACCTCACCATAGTACTGGGCTCTCTCATTTTTACATTCTCCTCACATGTCCTCTTCTCTCCTTTCTCAGGGCCCTCATTTCCTGTATGCCAAACTTTCTGCCTCCTCCTCCTTTGAAACTCACAATTCTCTTACTCCAGTATATACTACAATTTGCCCAACCCAACCTTTAACTCAACCCTAGTCCTATCTTTTTATTTTATGAATTTCAGCTAGGCATTCTGCAAAACAAAGGCCATCTACTCTGGGTAGATACCCTTTAGAAACATATACTTTCAGATTAGTGTTTTCTTTAGTATGACCACATTGTTAGACATAGGACTCCTACTTGCCAATTTATAGAATGAGGAGGAAGCAATATAAAGTATCAGGGCATTTGAGAAGGACAAGGACTAGATAGCTTTGTGTGCAGGAGGAATAGCATGTGAGAGTACAGGAATGGTGTTCAGTTATAGCCAATGGGATTGGAGTGGCCAGAATGGGCCATGTAATGGAAGGTCTTAGAAAGTATCTTCTGGGTGGAAGGTATTTAAAGATACAAAGATGCAGAATATCATTCTTAAAACTACATTCTAGAAAGAGCATTCTGGTCACAGAGGATCAGGGTGACTTCGTGGAGGATAGTTATGACTTTTAGTCTAAAAGGAAATATGAAATGTTTGTGCTGAGGCAGGGCAGGGGTGTTGGAGGGAAGTGGATTTGAAAGCTATTAAGGTGAGATTGTTGGGGACTGGCAGCTGAATGGGCCCATAAGTCAGTGCAAGGATGAAGCTGGCTTGAGCAGTTTAGGGAAGTGATGATACCATCTCTGAGATAAGAGACCAAGAAAGGAGGAACAGTTTGGGGTGAGGGTGGAGAAGACCATGGATTCAGTTATGCCTGTGGTTAGTTTTAGGTGCCAATGAGATACCCTTTTAAAGTTGTTGAGTAGACAGCTGTGGACCCTCAGATGCCCTAAGATTTAAAGTGCTTGGTTTTTAATGGTCTTGAGGGTCATGACAGCACTAAAGCATGAATGTAAATCAAGAAGTAAAAGACTGGTGTTTAGGAGTGAACCATGTAACCTATAAGACTCACATGTTCACATTTTTGGGATCAGGAGAATTCAGGTAGACTGAGGAACAAAAGGGAGAAGTGGCAGCTAGTAGGGTGAGAAAGCGGAAACAAGAATACAACTGAAGCTTGTAGAATCTGAGGGGACAGAGTGATATAAAGAGGACATATCCAAAGCCACTGAAAAGTCAGGGCTGGAACTTGGGTGGTATCAGAGCTGGAGGTATAATTGAGGGAAACATCAATCTAGTTCATTTTGTCAAACTGCTGCCTTTGATTTCTTTTTTTTTTCTGCCTTTGATTTCTTAGCTCTATTAAATGGTATAGAGCTGAGAAGCCCCAGCATTTGGAGTTTGCTCTACTTTGAATAAAGCACCCCAGTGAAATAGGCAGAGGCAAGTGGCAGGAAGGTCTTTAATGATCTATGAAGAGATTAAGGTGAGTAGTGAGTTTGGAAAAGAGGATAAAATCTAATCTGCATCAGCAGAATTCTCTTTGTTATCTCTAAATGCTGGGGGTGGAAAACAAGCATGGTGTTGAAAACAGAAGACATGCTAAGTGTTTTCACTTCTGACACTTTAATTTTTCTTATTTTAACTTTACTAAGGTCTATGCCATGCTCTCTCCACTGAAAACATGCCAGGACTTTCTTTACCGTAACACCCACCTCCCCACAGACAGAACACCCATAAGGTTACTAACTACTTTCCCTTAGAAAGATATTTCAAAATGTAATTTCTTCATTGGTGGAGGAAAATGGTGATCATTTAAAAATTGAGAAATGAAAGGAATTCCTGAGTTTTTTTTTTTTTTTTTTTTTTTAACTGGAGGTTTGTTCTTCAATAACATTTGCTGATAGCAAGTTTATGGCTGGAACCCAAGTACATCTCTACTTCACCCCAATACTGCACACACCCATGGCAAATTGACAAACAGGTCTTGATATCCCTGGGAGATCTACTCACCTTGTCCCTAGAAATAAAAATAGCTCCATTTAGGAGAGCTTGAGACTGTATAGTTCATAACATAACCAAGCCCTTTTCATGTATACAAATCCATTTCTTGGAGTCTGAGACAAATTTTTGAGATTGGGGCCATGGTGTGACCCAGCTGACTCTTCTCCATCCATACAAATACTTTGGCTCTCAAAATGAAACTCATTTGTTCTGTACTGGAATGACAAGAATTTATTCTAGTCTTGGCAATACCTAAGATCTGAAGATACCAGCATCTGTGCCCTATTTTTTCAAGAATTTCTTGTGTCAGGTGCATACTGACACTTTTCTCCTCCTGAAATACGTTTCAGAGGAACATGGTAGAAACCGCTGCCTGATGACTATAAAGGGAAGGATTTATTGACTGAAGTCCGGTGTGTATATATATATATATATATTTTATTGCACTTCAGCTTAGAAGACAAAACAAAGGGAGTGCCAGATCCAGTTGTCTAAATTCTAATTCACCTACATGTCCTACAGGCACGTGGAGTCAATTCATTGCTTCTCTCACATTGTTGCTCACCCAACTGTCTGATTAAGAAACATGGAGCTTATCCAAGACTGCTGCTTCCTTACCAATTTCCACAGTTTCTTGATCATATTACTTCAAAATCTCTAATTTTCATTTCTTCTTTGGTTTCCCATAACCTTAAGTCCCTACCATGTCTCAGTTGACTTGTGATAATAATGTCCTATTGAACTTTCCTTCCTTCAAACAGCTTACCACCTTGTTCCCAGCAATTGACTCATTTCTCCTTATCAAATGACCTTTTTAGGGTGATGGCATGTGCCTGTAATCCCAGTGACTTGGGGAGGCTGAGGCAAGAAGCCTTTGAGCTCAAGGCTGGCTTTGGCAACAAAGTGAGACCTTATCTTAAAAAAAAAAAAAAAAGGCCAGTTAGGGTAGTGTACCCCTCTAGTCCTAGCTGGGGCAAAAGGATTGCAATGTAGCAAGATCCCATCTGAAATAATTAACTTAAATGACCCCTTTATATTGAGAGTCTAATTACTTCATTACAGTTTAAGACCCCCTCAGTGGTTTCTCATGACTGTAGGGTAATGCCTAAACTCTTTAGTATAATATCCAAGGCTTTCTGTATTCTGGTCTCTGCCTTTCCTTCTTACCCATGATCCACTATTCTGCTGTGTGACCCAGTGTTTCTGTTGCATCGTATGCCATGCCTTCCTATAATATACCATGCCATCCTATAATATACCAAGGTCCATGGTCTTGCCATTCATTTCATATACCCTGCATATATGCCCTTCTCTGTCTGGAATACCCTCCCTCCCCATCTGACTGGCTAACTCTGCTATCATTTAACAACATCTTATTCTTGGTAACAGCCTACTCTGTTTTCCTTAACGCCACCCTCACTAAAACACAACATCTCCTTGAACTATATTATCTTAAATATCTTTGCTATCAGTCTGAGAGCACCTTCAGGAGGAGCCATGATGCTTTTATCTTTGATCCCTAGAACCTAAACTTGTCACAGCAAAGGGAGGAAGATAAGAAAAGTAGCCACAGTCCCGAGGTTTCAAGGAAAGCACAAGGCCTTGAAAGAAGGCTAAGCCACTGAGCTCTTCTTATTCTCCATTTTGCCCTTTTCTTTGTGTTTCCTGGGGAATGGAGTCTTTGGAATCTATTAGTTTCTAGCAGGTGTCAGTGCTGTTGGCCTTGGGACATGGTCTTAAACATAAGTGGAAGGATAGCCACATTAACTGTGCCAGGGGTCAGTAGTATTTAAAAAAAAAAAAACTGAAAGGAATTTGTAAATCATTATTATGTCTTCGAGCTTTGTTTTTCAAACTTCTTAAAACATAACCCACCAAATACTTTTGGTACAGTTTTGTCATGACCCAATATACACATGAACACAAGTGAAAAAACAAATGGGGAAAAAAAGGTTCATGAAATACTCAAGGTATTCAGGTATTTTCTGTTCTATTTAATCCATACTGTTCTGTCTGGTTTTTTTTTTTTTTTTTCTTTTAAATTCTGGTTACAACCCATTGAATGGTTTTGCACCTCGTCAAGGGGCAATGACCTATAGTTTGGGCAATCTTGCTACATGAGCAGCTTCCTTTCCACTCAGGTGCATGGTTGTATGTGACTGAAGATGGGCTGGAGGCCCAGAGACACTAACAAGAAACAGCTGTGGGAGCAATCCATGCACGGTCCGTGGGATTAGTATTAAGCTAATGAATAGAATTCCTTGCATTCTAAAGCACTGAAAGAAATGTGCAATGTAGCCCAATCCTGACTCTTTCAAGAGCTGAGAGTTGTCTGATTAACGGAGCAAGAACTCGGGGACTGGAACTGATGACCATTTGGTCCCTGCTCCTTAGGTCACAAGGTCCTGGAAACCTATGATATATATCCACCATTTGAAAATGCTTCCAGCAGCCATACCTGGGGTCAGTCTAATCAATGTGGTGCTTCTGCTTCAGTAATTTTACATTCATTGTGCATATCAAAATGACTGACAATTAGCAGCTCAGCATGTCAACAAAGCCTGTGCAGAATTTAAATCCCTTACTAATGAGCAGTGATGTTTGTCAAACTAACACTGTTGATTATTTTACTGGACTTTCCATGCAGAGCTATTGTCTGATATTTTTGCAGTCATGTGAGAGGGGAAGTGAGGAAATTAGAGATTAAGAAAGATGAGTACAAAATTTTGAGTACTATAACTTTTAAATATGTCTTAAGCCAAGTTTTAAATTATTTAATATATAATTAATCTAAGGATTATTAAGTTAAAATATTAACTATACTTCCTAAATAGGTACAGAACATGTACCTTGCATGTTGGTTCGATGCAAGAGGACATTTTGGCTAGTCAACACCTATTTTTGATACTTTCTGTATTAGTTTCCTGTAACAAAGAACCACAAACTAGTTGACTTAAAAACCACAGAAATTTATTCTGTCACATGTCTGAAACCAGAAGTCTGAAATCAAAGAATCAATGAAGCCATAATGTCTTTCTCTCTGAAACTTCAGGGGAGCATTTTTCCTTGTCTCTTCCTAACTTGTGGCTACTGGGAACCCTTCGCTTGGTTTATAGATGCATTATTCCTATCTGAGCCTCTGTATTCACATGGCATTCTCTCTGTGTGTTTCTGTCTTCACATGGAGTTCTCTCTGTCCAGGCCGATAGTGTTTCTGCTAGTATAGAACTCTCAAAATTTTGTCAAGTGCTGATTCTTTCTGTGTAACAATTCTTTCATTAATATATGTCTTTCCTCTAGCATTTTACTGTAAGCAGTAAGGAGAACACGATTCAGCCAAATTCTCTGCCACTTCATAACACAGATCACCTTTCCTCTTGTGTCCAATAACATTTTCCTCATTTCTGTCTGATGCCTCACCCGAAGCACCTTTAGTGTTCATATTCTGTTCATGATATATGTATTCTGAGATAATAGCAGCTTTCTGTACTATGCTCCTCACTCTGAGTCTGTCCAAATCACTTTTTGTTTTTAGTTTTTGATATAGGGTGCATGTACTCACTGGAGAGAGAGGGAGGAGGAGAAGGGGAAGGAGCAAGAGAAGAGGGAGAGGAAGAAAGCACTCCCTAGAGGGGGGATGATTGTAGCTCAGTCCCCTCTGTTCTCTCAGGATTTAGAGCATGGCACACATGTGCCTGATGGGTTTCTCAAGCCACCAAGTCTGGGACTTGAACTGTGCAATTGGTCATGTGGGATCCAGCCACCTCACCTATTGTGCCACCAGCTGACACTCAAATCATTTTTAGTGTCCTTATTTCTACCAACCTTGTTTTTTCTTTCAAGCTTTTCAAAATTCTCCCAGCTTCTACCTATTACCCAATTTCAGTAACTTTTCTACAGTTTCATATATTTATTACAGCAACATTCCACTTTCTAGTACAAAATCAGCATCAATCAGGATCCTCCAGAGAGAAAGAAGCAATAGGTTACACACAGGTCTATATCTGTATTCATATCCACATGTATTAGATTAATTTTAAATAATGGGTTCTTGTGTCAGGGGAGGCTGACAGGCCAAAATGTGTAGGGCAGGCTGATAAACTATAAACTCAGTTAAAAGTTGATGTTTCTCTGAGAAACCTCAGTTTGTACTCTTCCAGCCTTCGATTGAATGAGGTCCATCCTCATTAAGGGTAAGCTTCTCTTCTTGAAGTCAAATGGTTTTAGATGTTAATCATTTCTACAAAAAACCTTCACAGTGTTTGATTAAATGGCAGATTATTACAGCCTAGCCAAGTTGACAAATAAAATTAATCTTTGCACCTCCAAAGTTAGATTTGGTCATATTCTTTCATGAATTTTCAATAAGTATCTGATCCTTTGTAGGCCCAAAGTAATTCCTTACTTAGGCCTTTATCTGTAAGTTTTAGTCTTTGTACTCAGCCAGAAGTCACTTGAATTCATTTTGTTTATATCCTTGTTTCACTCTAGGTAATTTTGAAAATGCAAGATATTAAATACTCTTCCTTCAAGTAACATCCCTTTTTGTAAAATATCATGTTTATATTTTGAATTTTTAAAATTGAATTTTTATCAGAAGTTTTTATACCTCTTTGCATAATATGGTGCAACATTAGGGCTTGTGTAGTGTAGTTCCAATCATGGGATTGTGTGCTTGCTTGCTAAAAGCTTATAGTAATAGGAGATACAGAGTGAATACATGTGGTAGAGAGAACCCTTAGCTACTCATTAGAAGCTTTTGAGTAGTGGAGCTTTTAAAGCCTCCTTCACTACTCTACACACACCAATTAAATCATAAGGGCTAAAAATGTTAGCCAAGTGTCAGAAAATTTTAAAACTCCCCTGATATAGTTGTTTAAAATATATATACAAATTATTTGATACTCTTTTCTTCAGGAAATGGAACTTTATTTCCCTTTTCTTGAGAGTAGGCTGAACTTAAAAGAGATTGTGGTGGTGGTAACTGTGTGTGACTTCCCAAATGATCAGTAAACTATACACCCGGACTATTGCATTAATCTTGTCTCTGTTCACTCAGAATTGACTTTCCAGATTCAGTCATTGTTTTCCCACATTTGGGGTGTAAGACATTTTTGTGTATGATACACTATTATGTTTTGTTTTAACCTTTCACATTGATTTTCAGAGGAAAAATCTACAATAAAAGTAACAAAAGACATTAGATTCAAATTCCCTCAATTTTCTTGTCATCAAACTTCCCTTGTATGCATTCTTTACTCTCCTATGGCTATTATTCTTGAAGAGTCATGTTCTCTTTTCATAGGCTAATCTTCTCATGTGCTTTGCATCACAGTCTCTTCCATCTCCTCAAGAACTGGTCTGCATCTTCACCCTCTGGCTTTTCATTGAAAGTACTCATGATTTAAGACCATTAATGATTCTATCTTCCCAAATTGTAACCTCCTATAAGGCAAAGGCAGTGTCTTATTAATGAAAGTACCTTGAATATTAACTTATGAGTGAATGCATTAATTTTGAAAAGTTTACAACATTTAATGGAGTAGAGAGTCAATCTTTTCCACTGTCTACCCACAAATTTGTATTTCTTTTTGTTAAGAAGGAAAATTAAGATGAAAGTTAGAGCCTCTTTAGAGATATAGCAAAAGACACAAACAAGGGCTTTTTCAGATTCTCTCTCCGCCTGTGGCACTCAGTTCCTTCTGCATGGACGCTGGGGAGAACCTGCCGCTGTACTGGTCATGTTCTGCCGGACACGGTGTCCATGACGGTGTACAACGGTGACTCCAGAAGCTTGAGTGGTGTGATCCAGTCCAACCTGGGCATGGGAATGGACAAAATTTGGATAATCCTCCCTTCTCCTGAAGCACTGGATGCTGCTCAAAGATAAATTTTAGAGTTTTTGGTCTCTTTTTCCATAAAAACAAATACTGAAATTTTGATGGAGTATTTGTATCAGTGACAGAGATAGCACTTCATTTTGATGAATTTTGAAAAAGTGGTCATCTTTGTAAAGGTCATGCACATTCACCAGAGAGACACAAAAGAAAGGGGTGAATGCACACACCCTATAGCAAAAACCTCTCAAAAAAAAAAATAAGAAAACTATTCATTTCCATTGTGATGAACAAATATGATAAACCATGGAAATATAAGATTTATAATAAGAAAAACTCAGAGTAGAGTAGATATCTGGAATGAATCCTCATCACTGATAGCATCATTCAGAGCTACAACATGGGCCAACCAAATCCTCATATGCTGAGATCCAGTTTTAAATAATTTTAGTGCCACCTGAAGCTGAAAGAATTCTCCCAGGCAAAGGGAAGAGGCCTTCTTGAAGACACAGCCTCATGGATTCTGCAGACTAGCCATTTTGGGGGAACAGAAATCAAGAATTCCCACTGATAATTTGGCCTCCAGCACAGAAAACTCACGTGGTAGGAAGACCCCTTCCAGGCCTCCTTTCTCTGTACCTGTCTTTGTCTCTCTCTACCTCTGTCTCGGTCTCTGTCTCCTCTCTTTTTAAATTTTTGCTTTTTAGAATTTCACGTGGCACTTACACACCGTGCGGTTTTCCTATTTTTTTTTACTGAAATTTTTTTAAAAATATTAATTTTTAAGTTGTATTGAAAAGTTTTTTCTTCGTTTTTTTCCTTCTCTTTCTGTTTCTTTCTTTTTATTTTTTATTTTTATTTTTTGCTGTTGTTGCTGTTTCTCTCTCTCTCTGTTTCCTTTTCTGCACGCTCAATGTTCAGATTGAGCTTCCAAGTTTGGGAAGAAACTGACCACCAACCAGATGACTAGAAATTGCTGCAGGAGCACAAGAAATATGGGAAAGCAGGAAAATACCTCTCCTCCAAGGGAAAAGGATAACTCGTCTTCATCCACACACAGTTCACGGGAATTCATGGAAATGTCTGATAAAGAATTCAGAACATTCATAATGGCAAAATTAACAGAGATGGAAGAGAAGAGAAATGATGAACTGCTGAAGAGGAAGGAGAAAGAAGTTGTTGAGTTCCAGGAGGTGAGGAAATTCATGCAAGATCTAAAAGAGGAATTTCACACTTTACAAAAGAATCAGATGGAACTGTTAGAGATGAAAGCTATAATACAGGAAGTCAAAATCTCCCTTGAAAGTATTAAAAGCAGACTAGATCATACAGAAAATAGAATCTCAGACATAGAAGAGAAAATTGCTAACCTAGAAAAATCCACTATGAAGACTGAGAAAATGGCCCAAAAATTTGAGACTAATATACGAGAAATACTAGATACCATCAAATGTCCAAACATCAGGATAATAGGCATCCCAGAAGGCAAAGAGACTCATAAGGGCATTAATAATCTATTCCATGAGATCCTGCAAGAAAACTTTCCAAACCTAGAGAGGCACTCAAAGATTCAGTCCCAAGGAATACAGAGGACCCCAAATAGAATCAACCCAAGAAGATCTTCTCCAAGACACATTATAGCCAGATTGACCAAAACCACAGACAAAGACAAGATACTAAGA
>NW_006198945.1:275414-291000 GCF_000334495.1 Tupaia belangeri chinensis
TATGTATGAAAGTAGAAATGGAATATTATTGATGATAACATGCATGATTAAGCCACTATGCAGTTTATTCTAGATGGGAAACCACATTTAGTATGTTATGATGATGCTCAGGGAATGAATGTTAAGTAATTAAAACAAAGTTGCAGGAGAAAAAAAAAACCAGTAAGACTGTTCATATCAAAATTTTAAAATAATGCATATTTGATGACTGCAGTAAGCTACATAGCCCCAGCTGGGTAGTACTTTATAATATGTTCATTCTACTCACTGAGGTTTATGCCTAAAGTCAGACTTGGGTTCATGTATAGGTATATATCAGCTGTGCTAGCTATTGGATATATTTAGACTAATTAAGTTCATTAGCAAATCAATTAAATGGGGAGGGGGAAGCCATAGAAAGCAACCATGGATACCAGAGACAATGTGGGACATGGCAGAGGGTGAGGGATAGGGAATCAAGGATGGCAAAACAAGAAACAAAGTATACAAGACATAAGAATTGGAAAATTATTTGCTGATAACATGTATGTTGATGTGCTTGATTGAGCCAATACACAATGTATTTTGGATGGAAAATTCATTTGTATGCTGTAATGATGTATAGTGAATTAATGTAAAAATAAATTTAAAGAGAAAAAAAAGATACAAACAAAAGTATTAGATATAAAATAGAGATGTATTGGGTCAGACAGGTGGCATGGTAGTTAAAGCAGCTGGATCCCACAAGGCTTACTGCATCGTTCAAGCCGTAGACCTGTTGGCTTGTAAAGCACACTGGGCATGTGTGCTTGTGTGCCCAAAAATCCTGAGAGGATAATGGAGAAGGAAAAAAGAAATCTGAGAGGAGAATGGAGGAGGAATTGCAGCTTGGCCAAACAACCCCACCCCCACCCCAACCAGGGTTAATGCACTCACCCTATAGAAAATTTTAAAATAAGTAAATCTGATTAGTGGTCAACTACCACTTTGGCCACCCAGTGGCCACCTGATAGCATTTAAAGTATCATATTGAAATCGAGGAGCTAGAGACTCAGGACACCGTTTCTCTTATTGCTACCTAAATGTTCTTATCTATATTTTGTGAAGTTAGAAAGGCAGGTTCACTCACAGAGCCTGATGAAGTTTTCTTTAGGAAGCTGAGTAACAACCATTATCAGGTGGGAGAATTGTTGCAACAGGGTGTCTACTGTTCCTCTCAACCACACCTTTAATTACATTCTCTTTTTGGAATGTAAAGTACAAACTACATTAAACTTTTCCACACACTGAATATTATGACTGTTCTCTCTTTATGCTTTGGGTTTTCTTGGATTAGCCCACCTATGACTATATCACTTAGAAAGGACAGTAAGGCACAGAGGAAAAAGCATGGACTTTGCATATAGTGAGAATCAGTTGAATCCTGACTCTGCCACTTATTAGCTACAGGACTTTAGGAAAGTTACTTGCTTTCCTAGGATTTCAGTGTTCTCTTCAGTAAAAATAATGTTCAAGTCAGATTTTTTTTGGATGTTAAATGAGATAATTTTGAAAAAAATTTATTCCAATGGCAGTTTCATTGCTTCTATAGTCAACGACGACTTCCAAATATTCACAGCCCCACTTTTCTTCTTGGATACAACCCTATGATTTCAACTGCATATCTCAAAGACTTCTCATTTCCAATCTGGTAACAGAACTCACTTTCATCCTTTTCACCCATTCTCCTCTGGTGTTCTCTAGTTTAATTAACAATAATATCATATAGTCACCCAACCTAAAACTTACGTCATGTTTCATCTTCCTTTCCTTCAGTCTTCATCCCCAGGATCTGTCAATCAAAAAACTATTAATTTCTGCCTCTAAAATACTTTAGAAATTGTATTTCTTCCCTCCTTATACTGTCTTGGCTTGGCTCTCTCTGACTCTTCAATATAGACCATTGCTTAGCTCTCTATAAACAGAAGAATGTCACTCATCTGCTCACATACAGGACAATTTCTAATAGCATCCAGAGCCTTCAAGGAAAATTCCAATTCAGCAGAGCATAGCAAGCCCTCCACATTCTGGCCTCAAACTATTGGGTTGTTGTTGGAAAAGTCATGGTGTATTTTTCTATGTTTTTCTAGACAAAAATGCATCATGACTTTCCCGACAACCCAATAGCTTTGCAACCTTATTTCCCATAACTAACTGCTCTTTCCTCATTTGCCCTTCCATACTTCCCAATCCATCTTCTTTGACCCAAATATCACTTCTTTCACTAAGCTCTTTTTGACTCCTGACTCTAAAATAAGAGCTATCACTTTTTCTATATTTGCATATAACATTTTATATAGCTCTGCTTTAAAGAAAGAAAGAAAAGAAAAAGAAAAATCCCACCTCATCCCACCTGGCTCCTGTGTTCAACTCAAGGGAGGTTTTTGTTTTCATCTTTTTTCCCTCCATATCAACTCAGCATTTGATATTCGCTTAATGAATAAATAACTTTAAACATTACAAAATTAGGGCTTAATTGAATTTCTTACTGAAAGAGAGAACATTTTTTATGTTTTCTAAAAATATCTTTTTTTTCATAACAGCTTCATTTGAACTTTCTTCATATGCCAGAGTGTACTGGTGGCATGGTGGTTACGGTGGCTGGATCCCACATGGCTGACTACACAGGTTAAGTCCCAGACCTGGTAGCTTTAAAAACAGACTGGACATGTATGTGCATGCCCAAAATCCTGAAAGGAGAAATGGAGGAGAAGGGGTTGTGACATGATCATCTCTTCTAGAGGTTAAGGGTGCTTTTTCACTTTCCTTCCTTCTCTCTCTCTCTCTTTCTCTCTTTCTCTCTCTCTCGCACACATGCCTTCCACAAATTAAAAAACATAATTCATATGCTATACAATTCACTCAGTATGATTCAGTTTTTTAAAATATGTTTGCAGAGTTGTGCAGCCATTACTATTGTACTATTAATTTCAGAACTTTTTCATTGCCCTTCTCAAAGGTCAGTACCCTTTTGCTATCATCCCTAAGCAATCACCAATCTTTCTATATAAGCCTATTGAGGACATTTTATATAAACAGAACCATACATATCTGGTCTTTTGCAGCTGTTTTCTTTCATTTAGCATAATATTTTCAAGGTTCACCCATGTTGTAGTGTGTACCAGTACTTCATTCTTTTATATGGCCTAATGCCTAATGTTTTTTTTGGTTTTTAATCCAACTTTTAAAGACTTTTTTTTTTTTTTTACAAATGTTGAAAAATATTAAATGTTGAGAAGCATATATTGGTTTACTTCCCTTCAAAAATTTGTTTCACTTATTGAAATGAAAATAAATTCCAACAGGCAAATATGGAAGATTAGTTGATTCTAAACTAATCTTCACTAAAAACAATACAATTTTTAATTGAGTAATTCATTTGGAAATGTAGAATCAGTCACATACTATAATTTTCTTTTATTTGAAGTAATATTTGATATAGGATATTATAAAAACTGTAAATACATTACATGAGACTATGTAAACTAATAAATCAAATGTTATAATAAAATCTCCTCCAAAGAATGATGATAATATCTACTGTGAATAGAACTAATGCCTTCAATTGCTGTACACTTTGGAAATTTTACGAAGAGGAAGAAAAAAATTTGTCTCACAGTGTATTTTAGAATGTATTTAGTGGGACCAGCAGGCGGTATAGTTGTTAAGATGCTGGACTCCAATGTGATCAACTGTGGTTCGAGTTCCAGGCCCAATGACTAGAAACTTAAGATGGACATGTGTACGTGCATACCCAAAATAGCAAGAGGAGAAGGGAATGCGGTGTGGCCATCCCTCCTGGGAGGTGATTTATCACTTTCTATATCTCTGTCTCTGATGAGTACACATACCCTATAGCAAAAATCTCTTTTAAAAATATATTTAGTAATGAGAATGTATGTCCAACATTGTACATTCCTTGTCCAACAACACAAAACCTGAATGACACCTTTACTTTTTAATTTACAACATTACAAATGGCAACATTATTTATCACAAAATGTCTAGGTTATTTCCAATCTACTTTTTAAAATTTTTTTAAAAAAATTTTTTTTAAGAATTTTTGCTATAGGGTGCATGTGCTTACCAGAGAGGCAGAGACAGAAAGTGAGAGATCACCAGCCAGGGGAATGTCCACACCACAATCCCTTCTCCTCCATTCTCCCCTTGGGATTCTGGAAATGCATGAACATGCACCTGGTATGAGTTTTAACCCGCCAGGTCTAGGACTTGAACTGTGATTGACTACGTAGGAATCCAGCAACATACTCATTACACCATCTACTGGTTCCTACTTTTTATGTTTTTTAATGCTTGATAAATTGCAACTTTTAAAACCAGATAATCTATTGTATTTTTGAATTTAATATACTGAGTTTTTAAATGGTGCATTGATTTTGAAACCCAGACTCTACCTTCAGTTTGCCAACAGAGCTCATTATCTATATTCATTCCAGAAAATTGCCTCACTTTGGGGAGGGACAGGCCAGCCAGGTTGGGAGGGAACACCAAGTACTAACCAAAGTAGGGCATAAGAAAGGCTTCCATGAAGAGCCTTGTTCTTTCTTCATATCAAACTTATTCAGCATGTGGAAAAAAAATCCTCTCACTAATGTGTGCACATATTTCTTTTGAGATTGATGCTTTTGGAAGGAAAGTACAAAATGACAGTGTCTGAGAGCAGTGCTTTTAGCAAGATATTCCTGACCCAGTTAAAGAATCTCAAATTTCAGGCAAAAACCTGTGTTCCCAATTTCCTTGGCAGTTCTATGATATATTTTTAGTGAATTCATTACAATTTTTAAAGCTTTTCCAATATAAAGCATTATGAATATAAATGTAAGATTTTTAGGTGTATCACAGTTGTCATCCATCTTTTTGTTTTTGCCATTCTTACCCTAGAAGGAATAGAAGCTGTTCTGGAAATCAGGTCATTAAAATATTCTTTTTTGAAATGAGTTAACAAATGTAATTGGCTCATATAAAAGAGGACATGGAATCTAAATGGCTGCCTTAGGAAGAAAAGGTATAATAACAGTTTCGAGGAGAATAGGAGGGTTTGTCATTGCTTCAAATAGAATGGACATACAGAACACACCTTGTGACCATTTAAGCTATAGCTCTAACCATTGAAGGTTGTAGCTTACTCACCCTTTTGTTAGAGGGAAATGAAAAACAATAGACTAATCACTTGGTCCCAGCATGTTCACCATCTATAGTCTCCATTGCAGATGTCTTTGGTGATCTTGTCACATCCCTTGTCTACTTGTCATTTTCAGCCCAGCTGTGTTGCACAATTCCTCGTGTGTTAAGGGTCTCCACAGCAGCATCTGTATTATCGATAGTTTGCTAGGGCTGTTGTAACATAGAACCACAAACCTAGTGATGTACTCAACAGGAACTTATTGTCCTTACAATTTTGGACATTAGAAGTCTGAGATTAAGGTGTCAGTAGGCTGTGCTCCCTCTGAAGGTGCTGGAGAAGGGATTGTTCTAGACCTCTTTCCTGGCTTCTGCTAGTTCCTTGGCTTGTGGCAGCATAACTCTAATCTTCACGTAATGTTATCCTTGAAAATGTATCTGTCCAAATGTTCTCATTTATAAGGACACCAGCCATGTTGAATTACTACCCACATTAATTACCTCATTTTAGCTTGGTCATCTCTGTCAAGACTATGTTCAATGAAAGTCACATTCTGAGGTACTGGGGGTTATGATTTCAACATATCAAGTCGGGGGAGGACACAATTCAACTCATAACAGTATCATACCTTATATTTACATCTTTTTGTCTCATGGCCTTGTGAAAGCTGAAGCTAAGGAAGCCAGTTAGGCTCAGAAGGTGAAATTGTTGACACCTTTGAGGATAATTCTCAATCAATCGGGTGGGGCCCAGTGGGAAAATGTGCTAGTCTCCTCTCCTTTGGTTGGGCAATTCCAGGAGGTATTCTATCTTTTATCAGAAGTTCTAGTGGATCTGGGTCCTAATTGTTACAACAGCAACCCAGTCTGCCACCCTGATGTTGGCTTTTTCCCTCATTTCACTGCCCTTTTTGCTTAGTACAACAAATTATCAACACTCTTCTGGTGTTATCTCCTTGTCTCAGACTTCACTTCTGAGACAATTTAGATAGTTTGCTTTTGTTATCTTCAGTAGAAAAACTAAGCGATTCCCCCATAAGGTTGCATCTCAATTTGCGTTTACATGATAGTAGGACCTATGGTTATATTAAATAGGAAGCAGTATATTATTTGCTAGTCTTCATGAACTTGGCCTGTCTAATATAATCATATGAAAAATACAACTTTATTGCCAAAAATACCTTTAAGATCCTACTCCCATTTTGGCAGGTAAGAAAACTGATTCTCAGGGAGCATGGTTGGTAATGCTGGAAGTTAGAGATAGGGCCAGAATTCTGTGATATCTAAATTTAGCATTTCTCCACTATACATTTAATTCCCATTGCCAGGAATACTTCATTTGTCAATACATGTTTCTGTCAGAGGGTGTTCTACAAGTATTTAAGGTAACGGAATATAAATTTCCTAAGAAGAAAGATGCCTATTTGTGACAAATGGGGTTATGCCTTTCACTGAATAGGTGCTAAATAGATAGAATGTCAGCTGTATAATGGAGGGATTTTTTTCTGGTGTATTCACTGGTATATCCCAAGAACCTAGAATAGCTTCTAGTACATGGTAGGCATTTGATAAACATTTGCTGAGCAAACAAATGAATAAATATCCTGCTCATAAGACAGAAAATACTTATTTCTGTCTCTTCTGCCTTCTATTAGAAAGTTATCTAAAGTCCATTAATAACACAATTCTACATGTCAAAGAATGTTTTAGATTGTTTGCATATACCCATGATCTGCCTTAATATTTGTGATATCCCTGCAAGGTAAGGAAACTGAAGCTTAGATGAATTTAGTAACAGTTACAATATCACAAAACTAATAATTGACCCAACAGTGTCTTCACTGTGTTGCCTCTGATTAGCATAATACAAATAGCTGAGGTGCTAATGCTATAGAAAATGAGGACATGAGGAGTTCTACTCACCTCCCATATAGTGAGCAATCATTTTGCAAACATCATGAACTGAAAGGTGAAGGACTCAATCCCAAGCTATTTCCAAACACTGAGTGCGATGGTGTGTGATGACTCATCATAAAACCAGAAAGAAAATTTTTATTTCTCCCTATTGGGTTATTGTAAGTCTGTTGAGAATGAATTTTATTGAACTGAAATTGCTTTCATTGTCATAATTCCTTATGTTATTAAGTGCCATTATTTATCATTGACTGTGTCCAATTTATTCTCAGAAAATAATGTTCTACTGAACAACAGCAAACAAAATCATCTTCCTTGTGAAAATGTGGGCTCTTTGATAGCCTGAGACAATATATCCTAGAGGTTAAGTAAAGGGCTCTGGAATTACTGTGTGGTTTTAACAAGTTCCTTACCCACTTTAAATTCCAGGTTCTACATTTGTAAGATAAAAAAAGTACTTAGCTCATGATGTGATATTAAGCCAAATAATGCAATCAAAGTGTTTTGCCTAGAATCTGACTCTAAATACTCAATAAAATATTGCTTCCCCACACCACCACTGTCATCATATTGAATGAAAGTACTTTTTTAAAAAATTTTTTGAGAGGTTTTCGCTATATGGTGCATGCATTTGCCAGAAAGACCGAGAGAGACAGAAAGCAAGAAATCACCCCCCCAGGGGGGATGGCCACGCCGCAATCCCTTCTCCTCCATTCTCCTCTTGGGATCTTGGGCACGCACGCACACGCGCCCGGCGTGAGTTTAAGCCACTGGATCCAGGACTCGAACCATGGTCGACTACATAGGAGTCCAGCGACATAGCCATTACCTCAATTGCTGGCCCCCAAAAGTACTTTTTAAATACAATGCTGCCGTTTGTCACCTCTGCTCGGGTAGGGATGGTTTCTCTGAGTCTTCAGACACCCCGTGGGAGGTAGAATTTGGCAAGATGATCTGTGTTCCTACTTAGTGATTTAGGGTTTCACCATCCCCTATAGCTGTGCTGTCTAAAATGGTAGCCACATGTGATATTTATTTATTTATTATCATAATCTTGTTTATATTACATTGGACAACATGCGACTCTTGAGTCTTCCAAATGTAGATAGTGAAACTGAGTAACTGAATTTTTAAATTTAATTTTCATGTGTTTAAATTTAAACCTAAATAGCAACAACCAGACTGGACAGCACTGTGCTTTGTCATACTGAGGCCAGGAGTTTGCAAACATTTGTCAGCTGATGGCCTGTTAGCCTCTACCAGTAGAGGGCACTAGAGGGTGACATTAAGGTTGGAAGGAAGCATAGGGACTTGTTGCCACCACACAATGATCTTTCACCCACAGAGTGGCAGTTGGTTCCAGTAATTACCTCATTCTCAGAACTAGCTTTATTGTTCTCAGATATTACAGGATTAGGTAGGCAGCATTACCTCGTTGGAGTTTTGTGTTTCAACTCCAGAGGGCTCCACCTCCGAACCTTTTGGTCCCAATAGCCCTAACCTCTTACATGGTGGTGAGTTTCTGCTTTAGTTTCCTGTTTATCTTTTCAGTTTTGTAGCAACACAATGCAATCAATTCTCTATATTAAATCTTTTCTGTTAAAATGCTTCATAGAGTCTGTTTTCTTGCCTGAACTCTTTTACAGGCTTCCTGGAATCAGTCCATGCAGCTTCAACCCAGAACTTCACTTAAGCCCTCCTTCTGACAGTGCAACCAGATTTCTCCTTTTCTTTCTGCCAACTTTTTTTTTTTTTTTCGAGTTTGCTGTAGTGTGTACATAGCCACCACAGAGACAGAGACAGAGGATAAATGAGAAATACTGTCCTTGGGGGATGGCCACGCCACAATTCCTTGTCCATTCTTCTCTCAGAATTTTGGGCAGGCTTACACACATGCCCATTGGATTGATCAATCTTTCTTTCTACTTCATTTAACTAACTTATTTCATTCATTCGTTTATTTATCTATCTTTCTATCTATCTATTCATCTACTTATTTATTTTACTTTGACCAGAGAGGAGCAGAGAGAGAGAGAGAGAGAGCGAGAATAAGCAAGCCACCAGGTGCAGGACTTGAACCATGATCGGCCATGTGGGAGTCCAGTGCCCTTACCTATCATGCCACCTGCCGGCCCCAGCCCATTGTATATTTCATATACAATGTCAGGTCTGGGATTTAAACCACACAATTGGCCATATGGGATACAGCTGCCTTAACCTCCACACCACCTGCTTGCTCCTCTGCCAATTATTTAAGCTTTTTTATTTATCAAAAGAGAGAGAGAGAGAAGCACCTTCAACAGTGACTGTTGCTGCTATTCACCTCTATCGCAAACCTTTGCCAGCTAGGATCATAGGTACATATGTGCCTAGCATGTACGTGCTGACCCAGGAACCAAACTCCAATCTTCCACACGGCTTGTACCACTGTAGACTGGCATACTATTGTTGTGTCACCACAGCTAGTTCCTTTCTGCCAATTTCTTTTTTTTTTCTTCAACAGTGACTGTTGCTGCTATTCACCTCTATCGCAAACCTTTGCCAGCTAGGATCATAGGTACATATGTGCCTAGCATGTACGTGCTGACCCAGGAACCAAACTCCAATCTTCCACACGGCTTGTACCACTGTAGACTGGCATACTATTGTTGTGTCACCACAGCTAGTTCCTTTCTGCCAATTTCTTTTTTTTTTCTTTTTAATAAAGTTAATTTTTAAATTTGGAGAGGGAGAGATGGGGCATCCTCAGCAGGGGTTCCATACCATGATTTACCCTCAACTCCAGTCAGCCAAGATCTTAGGCTTGCACATACATGGGGATGTCATCCCAGGACCTTCCCATGTGGTTGCATTGTGTTCTTACTGCACCACCTTCTGGCCACTCTGTCAATGCTTTTTTTTTTTTTTTTTTTTTTTTTTTTTTTTGGGGGGGGGCCCTTCGCAAACACGCCAAACAGAGACAGAAAGACAGAAAGTGAGAAATCACCCCCCAGGGGGGATGGTCACGCCGCAATCCCTTCTCCTCCATTCTCCTCTCGGGATCCTGGGCGCACACGCACACACGCCCGGTGTGAGTTTTAAGCCACCGGGTCCAGGACGCAAACCGCGGTCGACTACGTGTGAGTCCAGTGACATAGCCATTATGCTAACTGCTGGTCCCACTCTGTCAATTCTTAACTGCACCTTTTAACTAAATAGTTTAATGTTATTTTAATTATATTTCTCTTGACTTCAGTTACTATCACTTTCCTCAGTGCATCTCAGTTTTATAATCTTATATTCTCTATTTTTCTTTAAATTAGTTTTAAAATTACTATTTTATCTTTTTTACTCTGTTTCCTCTTTTAAAGTCTCATCTTTTTTGTTTTTCCTTTCTGGTATTTATAGTGGTTTCATAGAAAACCCTTAAAATTAACATTTAGCTTTATTTTTAACTTACAGATTTAGCTATGTTTGCTTTTTCTTTTTAATGATTTATTCTCATTGACAAATAATTGTATATATTTATGGGATACAATGTGATGTTTTGATCTACATATACATTTTAGAAAAGTTAAATCAAGCTAACTAACACCTCTAATACCTCACCTACTTTTTTTTTTCTTTTTTGGTGGTGAGAATGTTTAAAATCTACTTTTCTAGAAATTTTGAAATATAAAATACATTAACTAGGTCATCACACTGTGCAATAGGTCAAATATTATTCCTCCTTGAATTGAACTTTGTCCCTTTTGGCCAGCATCATTCCTTTCCCCACTCCTGCATCCCCAGTCCCTGTAACCCCCATTGTACTCTATTTCTGTGAGTTCAACTTTTTTAAGTTTTTGCCATAAACCTGACCTGCAAGAGAAAACCAGGGAGGGGTAAGGGAATGACCACTCCACAATCCCTTCTGCTCCACTCTATTCTGGGGATTTGGGGCACGCGCGCACATGGAGCCAAGCTGCCAGGTCCAGGCTTGAACCACAGTTGGCAATTTGAGGGTCCAGCACCTTAACCATCATGCCACCTGCTGGCCTCGAGTTTTACTTTTTTAGGTATATTTGTCTTTCAGTCTTTGGCTTGTTTTATTTATATTTGACTCTTTTTTCTCCTTGTTTCACATGTTTTAAATGTCTTCTTTACATAAAGGATGGCAAAAACCGAATGAGTCCCAAAGGGTACTGATGAGAGAGACTTTAAATGCTGAGGAAAATGAAGGTTTTTCTTCCTCTCACTTCCTCAAGCCTACTTCTCTATCTCTCCCTAAGGGATCCCCCAGAACAAGTGAGGTTTGCTCTCCAAAGAAATTCACCACATAGTGACTGAAGCAGTATGAGAGTTAACATTCGTTAGAGTCATAATCTCCATTTTGCCTTTGACCCATTTTCTTCCCTGGATTACTTTTGTGTACTGACATTTCACATGATTGAACTCATGGAGTTCTAAATCCATGGTCTATGAAATATGTTATCACTGGATTCTAGAAAGATTCTTCTGATATCATGTCACAGATCTGGAGAGCTTGGCACTAGGGAGGTGGCAGCCAGGATGGAGACCCATAGTGCTCTCAGGTGGTAATGAACTTTTTTTTTTTTTTGAGAGGTTTTTACTATAGGGCATGTGCACTTGCCAGACAGACAGAGTCAGAAAGCAAATCACTCCCCAGAAGGGATGGCCACCCCATAATCCCTTTTCCTTTTTCCTCTCAGTATCTTGGGCATGCATGCACACGTGCCTGGCTTTAGTTTAAGCTACCAGGTCTGGGACTTGAACTGTGGTCAACTACGTGGGAGTCCAGCAATGTAGCCATTACACCATCTGCTGGTCCCTCAGGTGGTAATGAACTTTTAACTACCAATGGAGTCCTGATAGAGATCGTTGCTGCTGCTGCTTAGACAGTTTGATGCCAGTCTGCTTCCTGCCTACTAACCACAAGGCTCTTTCTACTAACGTTCTTATCAGGGATATGGAAAATTTCCTTTTAGGAAACTTTCAGTTTCTTGCCCTTGTCAGAAAGGCCAAAGAGCCTGAATGGAACAGATATTAACATAAATGGGCAATTAAAAATAATTTATTTCCTTTTGAGGAGGTTCTTTCATTTCTCAGGTACCATTCTTAGCAATTGATGATAAGGAGGAGGGACAGGCCCTACCACTTTTAGATAATGGGTCCAAGACACCACCACTGAGAGGTCAGAAAAAGTCCTCTCAGCATATTCAAGCTGCCAGGGCAAGGCTTTTTTTCAACTTTTTACCATTATCCTGGTAACAGATGCTGCTGTGCATCATATTGCAGTGAAGCACTCAGCCTTCCATCTGCTGGGTGCTGGTGGTTGACAGCTCACAGCAGTGTCTTTCTTTGGCAATTGCCCTTGGCTGAAGAGAGCTACCTTGCTCGGGACCAGCAGTTGGTGTAATGACTATGTCGCTGAACTCCCATGTAGTTGACTGTGGTTCAAGTCCCGGACCCGGTGGCTTAAACTCACGCTGCGCACATGTGCGTGCGTGCCCAAGATCCTGAGAGGAGAATGGAGGAGAAGGGATTGTGGTGTGGCCATCCCCCCGGGGGGTGATTTCTTCACTTTCTGTCTCTCTGCCTCTCTCTCTTTCTGGTGAGCCCACATGCCCTATAGCAAAATCCTCTCAAAAAAAAAAAAAAAAAAAAAAAAAAAGCTACCTTGCTCAGGTCATCACACCCCTTTTCCAGGGATGGCGTATCCCTTGACTAGAATAGAGGGTCATAGAGTATCTAGCCTTCCTGCCTCAAGGCATGACAATTTACAGGACCATCTTAGCTTCAGAACTCACCACCAGGGATCAGCTGAGGCTGTTTCTTGTGAGTACATTGCCATTAACGTCTCTCTGATGTGAGCCCTGCTTTCCTTAGACCCTTACAGGTATTTCAAAGGGCCCGACCATGCCTAGGAGATATGGTGCCAGGAATGATATGAGGAAGCTTGCTCAAGAATGGAATCACCCACCAATTTACCGACAGGACTTCCTATCACTGGGGTGCGGTGAAGGTCCAGAGAGGCTGTGGTGTATGGTAGGTAGCCCTGTGATTGTTACAACTCTGATGGGATGCTTTTATCTTCTACATGTCACCAGAGATAGAGTAGGGTCACATAACAACATGAGCCTGCCAGAGAAATTCTGGTCTTTCAAGAGAAAAAGAGGATGAGACCCCAAAGATGCTACAGGATCTAGCCTATATACTGTTAAAATTCAGAGAAGGACTGTGCTACTAGAATTTTTTTTTTTTTGAGAGGATTTTGCTATAGGGCATGTGTGCTCGCCAGAAAGAGAGAGACAGAGAGACAGAAAGCGAGAGAAATCCCCCCCCCCCAATCCCACGGGGGATGGCCAGGCCACAATACCTTCTCCTCCATTCTCCTCTCAGGATCTTGGGCATGCACGCACATGCACCCAGTGTGAGTTTAAGCTGCCGGGTCTGGGACTCGAACCACGGTCGACTATGTGGGAGTCCAGCAACACAGCCATTATGCTAACTGCTGGTCCCTGTGCCACTAGAATTTTAAAAAGTTTCTTTTTTTGAGAAAAAATAAGGCAGGCGTATTCACTGGAGAGTTGGAGACAGTGAGACAAAGTGAGAAGTCACCCCCCTCAGGTGGGATGACCATACTGTAATCCCTTCTCCTCCATTCTCCTCTCAGGATTTTGGGCATGCATGCATACATGCCCAGTGTGAGTTTAAGCTGCCAGGTCCAGGACTCAAACTGCATTTAACTACATGGGAGACTAGCAATGTAACTATTATGCCATCTCCTAGTCCCTATGCTACTGGATTTTGAGAGTCCTGGATCCAGGAGAAAGAAACAAAAGGTTGGATCAAAGAGAGTGCATTGATTTAGGAGATCTCTCCTGTAATGTGAGATTTAACACCCTAGCAAGGACACAAGTAGACCATTCTGACACACCATTAAGGTGGCCGTTGGAATTTTGAAGAAAGCAATAGCCTTCAGCACACCAAGTAAAATAGCAGAAATGCCACAGCTGATGGTGTAGAGAGAGGTCAGGTTCTGAGAAGTAGGCACTCTAGCCTGGATAGACTCTATAAAGTCAGAATACCCAACAGTAATTTACGTTCCTAATCCCTGGAACCTGTGAATATGTGACTGTACATCCGGAAAGGGACTTTGCAAATGTGATTAAGGATTTTGAAATGGTGAGATTGTCTGGGTGGCCTTATAAAATCACAAAGATGTTAGTAAAAGAGAGGTGGGAACCAGCAGGTGGCATGGTGGTTAAGGCACTGGACACTCCCACATGGCCAACCATGGTTTGAGTCCTGGACCTAGTGACTTGCTTTCTTACTTTCCCTCTCTCTCTTTTGCTCTCTGTCTCTCTCTAGACGAAGTAAATGAATGAATAAATAAAATTAAATCTTTAAAACATATTTTTTTAAAAAAAGAGGCAGGAAAGTCAAAAGAAGAGATATGAGAACAGAAGCAGAGGTTAGAATGACAGGAGTACTTTGGATGGGAGCGAAGGCCAAGAGTCAAGGATTGCAGGCAATCCTTGGAAACTGGGAAAATGAAGGAAGTGGATTCTCTCCTAATGCGTCCAGAAATCGAGAAAAGAACTCAGCACTCCTGGCACTTTGAATTTGGCCCAGAGACATCTATTTCTGACTTCTGATCTCCAAAATTATAAGAGAATACATTAGTATTGTTTTTAAATGCTGCTACACTGGTGATAATTCGTCACAGCAATAGGAAACTCATACTAAGCTATGTATAGTGAATATGGTCTGCCTGTATTCCTCAGTATTTGTAACTGTTGCATTCTTACGCAATGGGGCAAATATCTCACCACTCCAGAATATCTCTAACTGTAGCCATGCTCAAGCATTTCCATATTGACATATACATTGTTTTATTGTGAACTACATTCTTTCATATTCTCTTTTTTTATGTGTCCCTTTGGCTTCAATATCTGTTCCCTGATTTCTACTCTCACAATGTAATTAATTCCAACAGATCTTCCATTAAATAAACCTTTCCTTCCTATCCCGTCCTATCCCTAGATTGATTCCATACGTGAACCAACTTTTCCAGAGAATGCTAGAATCTGATTATGGTCTCTGACTAGTGACATGGGTATAAACTATTAACTTTGTTCTGCAGTGGAACACACTCAGGGCAGAAAGTAATGGTTCCTTTATTTATTTTTTAAGTTTTTGCTGCAGGGCACATGCATTTGCTGGCGAGGAGAGACTGAGAAGGAAAGTGAAAAATCACCCCCCAGAGGAGATAGCCATGCCACAATCTCTTCTCCTTCTGGGATTTTGGGCACGTACACACATGTGCCTGAAGTGATTTTCAAGCTACCAGGTCCAGGACTCAAACCACAGTCGGCCCTGTGGGAGCCCAGAGCCTTAACCTGGTAATGGTTCCTTTAAGTGAGGGTGGGAGAACTGTTTTGTAGTCTAGGAAGCTCAATGGGAAGTACTTCATAGAGGATTGGGGTTTTAAGAAACTTCTCAGAGTGTTCCAGATATTTCCATTTAA
>NW_006198945.1:291153-336922 GCF_000334495.1 Tupaia belangeri chinensis
GAGAAAATATTTTTTAAAGCATGGTTATAAAAAAAATCTTTGATTTTAATTGGTGCCTTCAGGTGAAAATTTCAGCACATGAGGTTTTTGTTCCCTGTGCTTTAAGTTTTGCTCTAGCATCAGGGGCAGCCATCCAACTTAGTTGTTTCAGCCCTGTCTAGTATGAACTGCTGTGTTCTTAAATATGGACATCAGGTTCAGTGCATTTTTCATCTTTACTACTCAGTATGATCTGCAAACCAGCAGTGTGGACATCCCCAAGAAATGCAGCATCTCAGTCTCCATTCTAGAACTGCTGAACAAGAATCTGCATTTTTAAAATTTCACAATAGGGCATGTGTGCTCACTGGGGAAGGTGGGGGGCAGAGAGAAAAAGCACCCACCAGAAAGGATAGCCACACTTCAGTCACTTTGCTTCCATTCTCCTCTCAGGATTTTGGGTATGCGTGCACATGTACCTGGTGTGTTTTTCAAGCTGCCATGTCTGAGATTCAAACCACACAGCCATGTGAGATCCAGCTGCCTTAACCTCTATGATACTGGCTGGCCCAAGAATCTGCATTTTTAAATTGCTACAGGGCATGTGCAGTCGCCAGAGAGAGGCAGAGATGGAAAAAAATACCCCTTCCAATGAAGAGTGGTCACACTGTATCCCTTTTCCTCCATTTCTCCATTGTTGGGATTTGGGCCACATACACATGTGTACCTAGCATGTTTTTCTACTTGCCAGGTCCAGTATTCAAGCCATGTGGGATCCAACTCCCTTAACTACTAGGCTACATACAGAACCAGCCCCAGAATCTGCATTTTAACAAACCCCCTTGGTTTGTATACATGTTAATATCTGAAAAACTTGTGCCACACTGTCTTGGTCTGGCAAGCATGGCTGCATTCTAAGTTTAGCTTCTTAGCATTTCCAGGGTCTGCCATCTTCTCTGTGGCTTTCTATTTGGGGTTATAACTACTGACTCTAGGTCCTTTCAGATTTAGGCCTAGCAGGAGAGAGCACTGTCCTTTCTCCAGCTAGCCTAGAAAAGGGCCAGTTGCCTTTCAGTAGTTCTGGATCGCACGTTATTCCTGAACCAATTGCTGTGGCCAGAAGAATTAGATAAACTGACCATGTCAGAGGTTCCAATGTTATAACAAGGGGTAAGGTCCAGTCAGAAACACCAATGTATATTGTCCCGGATTACCTGATGGAATGTCCCAAGAGAATATCTTAGGGATTGTTTTCCCAGAAAGGTAGATATATTTGGACAAAGCAGTTGTTCACCATGCATTTCCTGACAGGTTTTTGTGAGGGCTCCCACTGGGAATGAGATCTCTTTCCTGGTGGCTCAGCCTTAACTTTGTTCCCCTGCCCAACTCTGTTTCAGACCATGATTTCTCCCCTTATTCTCCTCTGAGTGAAAGATTGGGTTGCAGGTTGACACTATTTTATTTCCTGCAAAGACTCATTGGAATTTATCCTTCTTCACAGTGTCCTATCCACTGCTGATTACCTCATCTGTAGAGGTATGAACTCATCTATACTTAGGAACCGCTCAGAAATACTGTACATTGGTCTACTTAGACTAGCAGTTGCAAAATTTGGCATTTGATTTCCAATCTATGGCCAATATATTTTTTCCTGGCCTGGCCAGTTGGATTAGGTCCCCAAGATGTTGGTTTTCTCTTGGGTTTTCAACTTTACAACCTGTAAGTGAGCTAGTTTTTAGAATATTAATCCCTTCATAATTGTAATTTTAGACTCCCAGAGATCACAGAAATACCACAGAAATAAAGGTTATTACCATCTGTAGTAAAAATACTTTTGTTGTTTATGCCGTATCCCCTTGGCCCACCTATGTTGGCAGATGCTGCTTTGGTGCAAATTTCTCAGGCTGACCAGCAGCATCACATCTTGAGTTCCCATACCATCTCTTCACTTTTCTGCCTCAGGGATTTTGCCACAGTGGAGAGAGCTTTACTGACCCACAGGTAGGGCATACCTGAAGTGACGGGACTGTTGGCAGTAGATAATGACCTTAGCCTCCTGCCCTTCAGGGGGCATTTCTGAGGCACATTCTGCCAGTTTCTCAGAAGGTCTCCAGTGAAACAGAGCACAACTGCCCTCAGTAACCAACTCAGTGACATACGCTTTGTTAGCTTTTCTTCTTCTGATCTCTCTATGCTCCTTCAGTCCTGCTTCCTGGTGCTACTTCACAAACAATCTGCATCCAAGTCCTTGCCTCAACCCTGCTTTAGAGAATTCCATAATTGAGACACCAGGCTCTTGGCCCCAATCTGGCCTTCTACCTGTTTTTATGTGGCTTGCTTGTGAGCTAATAGTGGTTTTTATATTTTGAAGTGATTAAAAAAAGAATCGAAAGAAGAATATTTTGTGATACATGGGAATTATATGAAAATAAAATTTCAGTATCTAAGTTTTATTGAAACACAGCCATACTCATTTAGTTTATGTTTTATCTATGACTGTCTTTGCAATTCTCTGTAGGACTGAGTAATTGTGACAGAAACCATCTGGCCCACAAAGCCTAAAATAATTACTATTTGGCTCTTCACAATAAAAATTTGCTGACTCCTGATCTAGTCAATAAATGGTAAATTTAAATTGAATTGTACCATTATCTATAAAATATAGACTGAACTCTATTCTGTTGTTCACATCAGAATAATGTCAGAATATTTTAGATACTTCAAACATTTTAGCAGAATCTCTTTAAAATTTATTTTATGTTCATTCACTGAACATTATCACAGCATACAAAATGCAATTTCCTATCCAGAATACATAGTTTCCCATCCAGATTGTATAGTGTCTTAATTATGTTATCGTCAACAAATAATTTTCCATTTCTTGTTTCTTAAATATAAATAACTAAATATATATATATATATATAAATAATTCCCCCCCCCCATTTCTCACCCTCTATTTCCACCCTCCTCTCACACTGTCTGTTATCTACAGTTGTTTTCCCCCTGGCATTTTATTGAGTCACAAAATAATTAATCTAACTACTTTCAATAGCAAGTTCAGGTGATATATAGATATCTGTGAACACATGTCTGACTGTAGGCATGAAACTGAATAGAATGGATATACTATAAAGCAGCAACTGGCTGAGGCTATATAGCTTACTGTGGTCATTAAATAAGTATTTTAAAATATATTTTTAATTTCAAAAAATGCAGATTTAGCTTTAATAAATCAAAGTAAAAAATGTTGAAAGTACTTTGCTTAAGACTTAAAGTCAGGGGGCCAGCAGGTGGCATGGTGGTTAAGGGCGCTGGACTCCCACATGGTCAATCATGGTCCAAGTCCTGGACCTGGTGACTTGCTTTCTCACTTTTTCTTCCTCGCTCTGCCCCTCTCTGATCAGATTAAAATAAATAAAGTTAAAAAAAGAAAGACTTAAAGCCAGGAAACAGGTTAGGATTCTGTTTAAATAGTAGGTACATGAACCTATTGGTAGCTCGAGAGAAGATAAAAATCCCCAAATCTGTAAATCAAAGCATAGAAGAAAATCAGTAATGTTTTAGTCAGAAGTCATAAAATTCTACTTCACCAGTTCAGTATCATGTACTTAATCTATCTTCTGTTGTGGTCCAATCTTTCCATTTAAGTAACAGAATTTCTACTTGACTGTTACCAACAACTTGTTTATTAGACCTCAGATGGAGATTTAATGTTGTAGGAAACTCACTTTTGGTTATATGTACTGAAAATAGAGTTTAAAAATTCAGACAATTGTTGCAATATTTAACTGTAATGTTTACTTTTAAATATCCTATTTGGTGCTTGACACATAGTAGGCAGGTAGGGAGTATTCAATAATAAACAGACAAATAATAACCATATCTTTTGAGATACCAAGTAGTTCTCCTGTTTCATGTTAGAAAATTAGCTTATTATAGAGACAAGTGTTTCATTTTGTAAAATAAGTGGTCCCAGGTCTCCGGAAAACAAGACTCCTTTTTATGGTTGACCATAATCACAGTTCAAAGTCATTTGATCTACTCATGTATTTCTAGAGCACGAAGCCCCTTTGTACACAGAAAGTAATCAACACCTAAGAATTTTTCATTTTCCTTTATTACATTTTGCTGTACTTGCAAGTTCTCCATTACTTAGTAATGCACTTGGAGAATATCCAATAAATTATGTTTAGTATCAGCTAAGGTTTATTAATGTAGCCAATTCTATTTCATGCAGAATGCTCTCCCTTACTGAAAAATTGTTAATGGTTTTCCATTGCTCACAGAATACATCCAAATTTCTTAGTTAGAATCATCCTGTGTGCAGCTCATCTCTCTGACCTTATCTCCCACTATCATCTAGTCCTGGGCATGGTCACACTGCAATCTCTTCTCCTCTATTTCTCCATCCTAATGGGATTTTGGGTGTGTACATACATGTACTCAGCATGTTTTCCCAGCCTCTGAGGCTGGGATTCAAACTGTGATTGACCATGTGTGATCTGGCTCCCTATAACCACTAGTACACGGGGCTGGCCCTGTCTTCCTGAGTCTTATACTCCCACTGGCTTAGCTTGTTTGTGTTTCTGTAACAAAATATCTGAGACTCTTTAATTTATAAAGCATAGAAATTTATCTTTTCACAGTTCTGGAGACTGGGAATCCAACATCACATTGTTGACAAGTTCCATTGTCTGGTGAGGGCCTTGTCTCTAATTCCAAGATGGTGCCTTAATCCTATATACCCTGGAGAGGCTGGATGACTACTATGTCCTTCAATGGCTGATTGAAGCCAAAAGAACAAGTGACTAAGTACTGCCTGAAATCCCTTTTATAAGGGACTTATTCCCATTCCCGACAGAGGAAACTTCTTGGCTTAATCACTTCTTGAAGGCTCTAATACCATCACATTGGCAACACCTGAGTTTTGTAGGCGACCTGTTGAAACTATAGCACCCACCAAAACCCAGTTAAAGATTCTTTTACTCAGAGAATCACTCCTAACTGCCATGACCCTTAAGTTAACTCTTTTTGTGCATTATTAGGTGACGTTCCCCAGAAGCAGACCTAGAGACAAGGATTTGTATATAGGTAATTTATTAAGGAATTGCTCTTGGGAAAAATAGTGAGGGAGCAGAGAAAAGTGATTTCAGGTGAAGTCCCATAATCTGATCCTGCAGGGGGATTCTGAAATGTAAGTTACTGCTCAGCCTATGTCTTGCCTTGAGGAACAGGCTCTGGACTTTAGTACTCTCAAAGCCCTGAGTTATTGGCTATGGGCTATTCAGGGGCAAATAAAATTCCAGATTCCATAAGCTTTTCATGCATGGAGGAAAAGTAAGGCATGTAAGGGCATCGACTGAGCAAGGTCATCGATGTAGGCCATTTCAAGCAGAGGCACACTGAAGCCAGGGAAAGACACACAGAAGTGGTAAGAGTAATCTTAATTTTTGTCACATTACGCCCTCTAGCATATGCATGCCCTGCGTCATGTACCCCCACTTCCAAATATTATTTCGGAGGAGAGAGTTTTGAGAATGTACTCTGGCTTGCTACCCATCTGGCGGACCTTGATCATATGATTACACTTTTCTTAGTCTTATATAAATTGTGCTAGTTTTTTTTTTTTTTTTTTTTTTTTTTTTTTTTGGTAGTATAAAATTTTTTTTTTTTTTTTTTTGGTAGTATACCTATGTCAGGAGATTTAGCAAATTAAAAGGGCTACCTGGGAAACTAGCTCATATTAGGTTGTCCACATATGTTAACTCTGAAACTGCCCACTTTGCCTATCTCTGGCCACCTCTTGCTCTTTTGGCCATCATCTAGGTTTAGTTTGTATCATGTGACATAATGGAATGAATTATGGGCTTCTCTATTTAGTATAGTTAAGCACCACTGACAGATGATGGATGCATCATGCCTTAGTTGGATTAAGTGGGACTTCTAAACCTTGGCACTAGCAACATTTTGGACTGGATAGCCACCTTTGTCATAGGTGGTTATCCTGTATACTATGGGATGTTTAGCAGTATCCTTGACCTCTAACTGTTACTCCAAGTTGTGACAACCAAAAATGTTTCCAGAGGTTGAAAAAAAAGTCCCCTAGGAAGTAAAATAAGTCCTGGTTGAGAACCACTACTGAATTAAAGAAATTTTTAGGAGCTATGCAGGGTTTATTTCAATCTTAGGAAACCATGCAGGTCAATTAACACAAGCACCTTGTAAATTCTGGAGGTATTTTTCTTTTTCCCTCTAAATAGTAAAAATCTTTCACACGTGGTAAGTTTGTTTCCCCCCCCTTTCCTTTTTTTCCCCTTTTCATTGTGGTGGTGGTGGTTTTGCCTTGTTTTGAACCTTGGGGGAGGGGTCCCTTGAAAAGAGAAACCTCATATATTCCAAATGTAAGAATATGAGGAACTATGCTATAAGCAACATGTGTGTCTCAGAGACAGAAATCACATTTTTCTTATCCTGAGTTTCCAGGGAGCCAGGATTTGAATCCAGACTGCCTTGCTTGATCTGGTGTTTGAGAAGCAGCAGTTGAATGGCTATGATATTGAGTAATGATCCTTTCCTATGTAATGTTTATTTTTTTTTTTTTTTTTTTGAGGATGGAGGGATAGAATTAATGTTATTAGGTAACACAGGATGTACTAATCTCTTTTTTTTTTGAGAGGTTTTCACTATAGGGCACATGTGCTCGCCAGACAGACAGAGAGAGATATAGAGACAGAAAGCGAGAAATCACCCCCATGGGGGATGGTCACGCCACAATCCCTTCTCCTCCATTCTCCTCTCAGGATCTTGGGCATGTACACACATGCGCCCGGCATGAGTTTTAAGCCACCGGGTCCGGGACACGAACCGCGGTTGACTACGTGGGAGTCCAGCGACATAGCCATTATGCTAACTGCTGGTTCCCTTAATCTCTTTTTTATAGGGAAATAGCAGTGTTTTATTACTGTGATTGAAAGAGGCATATTTAGGAGTGAATACTTCCATATAAAATGTCCAGGAGTCTTACCTTTATATGACCCACTGGTTCTGATTTCAGTGTCTTTCAGTCATCCTTGTCAAAGAGAAAGCCACAGTGATTGAAATCATCATTACTGTAATTGTGAGTTTATAGTAATCTAGTAATTATCCACTGAATTCAGTTTTCAACATCGAATATATCTCTATTAGGCACAGATAGAATTAGAAAAATATTGAGTAATGCAAATTATAATCTCAGGAACTTGAACTGATAGAAAGATTTGCTTTCCCATCCAAGCTCTCCCAAGGTGATGATAGGTAACTGCTAACTGTGCGACAGCTCTCAGTAAGTGCCTTAATAGGGAGAACCCTGGCAAAGGGCAGCTGATTTACAGTGCTGGAAGACCTTCATTTAAGAGAGGCTTTGAGTCTTTAGGAGTTGGATTCGTATATCTTCAAGTATTTCAGCATTATAATCATTGGCTTTTATCTTTGTAAACTTGCTTTTAGACCCAGAAATGCCAGATAGGGCTTGAGAAACAACCCTTTCTTGGGTGTGGTAAAGCAGTAATGCCTGTAGAGAACCAAGATGGGGCCAATGTGGCCCCATTGTTCCATCTAGGAATCCCTCCCCCTCCCCCCGTTCCTCACACAAGAACCCAGTAGTCCTCCTCTCTTGGCCTGTCTTTCCATTTTCTCTTCCCACCCATTCATCCAACTTCATTCCCTTGAATACCCCACAAGTCTACCAAATATACCCCCATGGCAATCCTTCACTTCTTGCATTAGTGAGTCCCATTTTGTCCAGAATTTTAGACAGTTCAGAATGGCACACCTAAGAGATCATTATTTTCTTGCTAACATCCATCAGCCCACAAAGCTTTACTGTGATGTTTCTTATGAATTATAATTTTAGTTTAGTTAAACAGTTGTCCAACTTTATTTTAGCAACCAAATTTGTTCCCTCAGACGAAAATTGCTAAGGAATGCCAATATGTGCAACAGACATATATGCTGCTGTTATTGGAGAGGTGGGGTCAGGAGCCCAGGGCCTTTTCAGCTCAGGTACCCTGCAGATTGGAGCACTCCACTTGGTAATAGTTGTTGGAAATCACATTTTTACATAGAAAAACATGTCATGACTTTTCCATTAACCCAATAATACAATTTCCTTATTTTACAAATAAGGGAGTAAGGCCCAGAGAAGTTCAGGCACAAGTTTTGAGTCTTACTGCTCATTTCTGACAGCCACGATTTGACCTGGCCTAGTGCTCTTTCCCCAGCAGCTCTTCCAACCATCCTGGCCAGATGTCCAGCAGGCATTTTTGACAACCTGAAGCAGGTAGGCATTTTCCCTCGGACAAGTGACCCAAATCAGTCTGAACTACTTTCTTTGTCATTGCTGATGAACCAGAAATTGCTCTGAAAAAAAAAAATACTAATGCAAACTGATGACGTATAGCTTCTCAGAAGAAACTTCTCTTTCCTCCATTTCCACCTTTTCTACTATTCTAGGGCCCTTCCCCCCTACCCTTTCCCCCTACCCCAGTGGTGTGGAGATTTATCAGGGCATCTGAAACATGCCCACAGACAAATTGTCATTTTTCTTCCCATTATTCTGTTGATCCTCATCAGGCCTGTTGGGCTCAGGCTGTAGCCTCTTGCAGTGAGTTTGCAGGCATGGATGACCTGTCTCCTGGGCACTGCTGTTTCTTCCTGGGGATGTGCTGAGAGTGAATGGATAGAGGACCTCTCTTTTTCATCTTCTGCAGAGCAGCTGCTTGTGCCTCAGTGCTTTACAGAGCTTTTATGAATGTTTCCAGGAATCTACCATAAGGCACATGTACTTGTCCATTAGTGGATGATGGGTAGAAGCTGGCTTTAACTGACTCCATGCACTATTCAAAATTGCCCTAATCCTCTGATCACAATAACAAGATCAAGCTTATTGTGATAGATTTTCAGTTTTGTCTCAGGAGGTCCCTTAATTGCTCAAACAAACAAAGGCTATTTTTAGCAGCCCCATCTCTCTGGGCTGACAGACATACCCAATCTCAATTCTTGGGGACATAGTATAAGTTCAAGCTGACACTTCACCATGCTATAAAAAGTCATTCCTATGGGTAAGGATTTGGCCACAGATTGAGTCCTTTTATAGCCCTGAGCTGGTCTGGAATAGCTGTCCCCTCTTCCTTGCTGACTCCCAGCAGTGCCAAGGTGCTCAGCTGTCCTCACAACACTGTATTCTGTATTTACTTATTATTTTGTGCTGTTAGGGTATGTGCACTCTTAAAGACAGAGACAGTAAGAGAGAAAGTGAGAAATCACCCTCATGCGGGGGGGGGCGGGGGGTGGTTGTGGCGGCTGTACTGCAATCCCTGATCCTCCATTCTCCTCTGATTTGGGGCATGCATGCACACATGCCTGGCATGAATTTTAAGCCCCTGGGTCTAGTACTTGAATCGTGGTTGGCCAGGTAGAAGTCTAGCACCTTAACCTCTATGGCACCTGCTGTTCCCCCCATGACACTATCATCTTATTCAGCCAGTTCTGAGTTCTTGTCCTGATTGGTCAAACACTGATTATATTAAAAGATGGAGTAATGAGGGCAGGAGGACGGGCAGTAGGAAGGTCTGTAAGTATAAAAAAGAAAATAAAGGAGGGCCAGCCAGTAGTATGGTGGTTAGGATGGCTGAATCCCACATGACTGACTATTTGATTCAAGTTCTGGACCCAACAGTTTAAAAATCTTGCTGGGCATGTGTGGTTATATCCCCGAAATCCTGAGAAGAGAATGGATGTGAAGGGATTGTGCTATGGCCATCCTCCCTGAGAAGTGTTCTCTCACTCTCTGTGTACTCTCTCTCTCCAGCAAGCATAAGCATATGGAACCTACAAAGAAACTGAAAGGAAAGGAAGGAAGGAAGTAAAGGGAAGTTTCCCTAAAAATGATAGAAAGATAAAAAGTCATAATTAACAGTACCAAGGTAAAATGATTGGGTTAAAGAAATAAAAATACTAGAGTATAATAAACTAGAAGGAGGTTCCAAAAAATGTTCTCATTTGTAGATAATAAAGAAACATGATCAATGCTTTCATAATCTGACCCTTAGCTATTTGTGAGAGGATAGGAAAGAAAATATGTTTGAACATTTGAACTTTTCCTCTGTGAGTTTTATACTTTCCATAAATCATAGGAAAATTTTCCCTACTCCCAAGTAGTAAAGAAATTTGTCCATTTTTCTTCCTCCAGTTCTTTTAACATTACAAGATTTTTACCTTTAAGTCATTTATCTTTGATCCATTTGATGTTGATTTTGGTGCACACTGTGAAGTTCAAAGCCATCTTTATCTTTTTCCAGAGGGCTACCCAACGGTCCCTAGGTCATTCATTAAAAAGCCCAACTTTACCCAACAGATTCAAGAGGCCTCTTCTATCATATCCTAGATTTCCATATGCATTTCTACTCTATATTTCTGTACTATTCATTTACATTGACATTTCTTTTTGTGTACCAGTTCTATATTTTTGAATTGTGCCATTATAAATCTGTTTTAATGTCTAGTATCACTTGGCATTCTTTGCTATGTTTATTATTTTTGGGGCTTTTGCCTACCTCTTCTTGTCTGTTTTCTCATTTAACTTTACAATCAGTTTGTTTGGTAGCAGACAAGAAAAAAAATGTTGACATTTACTGGGATCTCATTAAATGTATAAAATGCCATTTAAATTTTTAGTAGCTGCTTAGTATTTTTTCATACTGATATACCTTAATTAATTTAACCATTATGTTATTTTGGACATTTAAGTTCTAGGCATTTATTTTTTATCAGATCTTGACTTGCTTTCATTCTTTTGGGTAATTTCTCCTTTTCCAGTGTAGCCATGATTTTGGAGAGTGCTGTAAGACAGACCCTCACCACACCGTAGTAGTTGGTCCAACAGATGAACCTGTGACTTGGACCAGGCTAGTAAGTCTTTTCCCCTGAGACCTCTTTAAATTAAGAACCTCATGGGGTATAGAGAGAGATTGAGAGCCCAGATTTGTAAGCAAGGATGGTTTCACTTCATGAAGAACACAGCTGGAAAGAAAAAAGCTTACATCTATAGAGTTTACTGGTGACACGGACCTTCTGCTTCAGGGGTCTCTAGCTAGAATCCTACCCTTGCTGGTTGTGAGACAAATAACCTCATAGTTTTATTTGAAGGAATTGAATAATATAAAATATATTTTTTCCCTTCTTCTCTCTCTCCCTCTATGTCTTTGTTTAAATGTGAGAAGTTCATTGCTCATTCTCTAAAATGTGGTCATGGCCTTTCTGCCTATATATGTGTGTGTGTATATACATATATATATATACACACACACACGTATATATGTGTGTGTGTGTATATATATGTATGTGTGTGTGTGTGTGTGTATGTATATATATATATCCTTCTCTGCTCAGCTTCTCTGCTCAGCATTTTGCATGTCAGCCAGACTGCTTTATGACTACACCTTTGCCTTGTTTGTCTTTGAAACCTCTCTCTAAAACTCCCACACTGATTCCTACCACATGATTCTGACACCTCACAAGAAGTGTATTCAGAGCCCTCACAGTCCCCTGTGATCACTAGCTTTGTTTGTTCAGGCTTTCTTGTGAGGCTATTTTTTTTTTTTCTTTTTGCAAGGCACATAGGCATACTACAGTCAGCTCTACAGGTTTAACTTTTACTCAATTGCTACTTTTCACAAATTTTTTTAAAAGCTGCTTTATACTATGTTGCATTAGATTAAAGGAAAATGCTGTATATATACTCTACTACTAGGTCGTCAGAAAAGTCCTGATGCGTTTTTGCATAGAAAAACACATCGTGACTTAGAGAAACACATCATGACTTTTCTGATGACCCAGCAGATTAAAAGAAAATGAATATAGATCAATGAAAATATATATGACCAGCTAGCTTCACAAGTTAACCTAATGATGCATCCTTCAGCTAGCTCAGTCTTGTGACAACTGCTCTTCAAAGGTTTGCTTTGAGAAAAGTACAAAGCTTTGATTAAGTCAGTAGATTTTGCTTAATTTTTCTTGTTTTCTTTTTTTTCCTGGTGTGTTTAATGTTAACTTGAAATTTTATATATATATATACACACACACACACACACATACATATATATATGCACACATACACACACATATATACATATATATCTATATGTATATATAGATATTTAAGACTATTTCTTCAATGAGAGAAAGAAAAATGAAAGAAATAGGCACCTCAACAGGATATTCATGCCTCAGTCCCCCTGTAGCCTTAGCCAGGCCAGATCATGGGCATATATACACCTAGCATGTGCAAGGAGATCCCAGGACACAAACTGAGGGTCTTTTTGTATGGATCCAGTTGTGCTACTGGTTTGCCACCACATCACCCCCGGATTTTATATTTTTTTGTGAGAAGAACACAGATTGGATTCATTTCCCATATCACTTCCAGGGGCTTACTAATTTAAAAGCTGAATTAATTTCTTACGCTCATTAGTTTTTTTTTACCAAAATACCTGGCACATTAGAGCACTTGAGAAAAATCCGTTGAATGGACCTATAAATGTAAGAATATGAAAATGAGTACAAAATGAAGAAATCCAAGAGTATAGCATAAGTCAATGAACTAAATGTTTTCAAAGTAGAAATTGCCCAAATACCAGAGAATTGGAGCGATGTGATCTGTCAATACAACAAGTAGTCTGTTTACATCTCTCTTGAGCAGTGTTCTCAATTTTAGCACCGATGACATTTTGAGCTGGATAATTCTTTGGTGCAGGAGCTGTCCTGTGCATTGTAGGCTGTTTAGCAGCACCTCTGGTACCAACCCACTAGATGCCAGCAGCCTTCATACACAACCAAAATATGTCATGACATTGCCAAATGTCCCTGGGAGGAGAAACAAAATTACCCCCAGTTGAAAATCACTACTTTTAAGATTCTTTGGTTCCCCATTTCTTCTCTTCTCCCCAGCTATCTGTTTAATAATGTGTAAATCATTTTTAAAACATCTTTCTGTTTATTCAGTGGCAGAATGGACACTGACTGATCTCTTGGTTGTATAATGTGCATTTGCCATTTCTGTCTTTACTTGAGGAACTATAGAAACTTCTATTTACAATGGGCATCACTAGCCTGTCATCAGCATTTTTAGGCTGAATCAAGCTGTCAAGCTTTGTTATGTTGAAGCTGCTGTTGCCAACTTCAGTAAGCAAGAACAACAAAAAAATGCCTTCTGACTTCCCTACCAAGAAGTCCTGTTTGACATATTTAATCAAATGGATATTGAGGCATTTTATTAATAAATGACAAACTTAACTATCATTTCTGAGCTACCTTCTTACCCTTCAACTAGAGAAGTGAGTTTGCTTCTTAAATGATGGAAACATTCTTAGTGATTGCATCTCATAAGAGAGACTGGCTGGCCAAGTAATGGGTAGTTAGTTTCCTACTGTATTAGTTTTCTCTTACTATGTAACAGATTATTTCCCCAAATTAGTTTTAAATAACAAGCATGTATTATTTCAGTTTCTAGGGGATAGGAATTTAAGAGAAGCTTTTCTAGGAGGTTATGGTTTAGGGTCTCTCTGAAATCAGCTGTGGCTGCAGTCAGATGATGATCTGAGTAAAGCCGTGCTGGGAAATTTGGGTTATCCTCGTGGCTGTTGGCAAGTAGGGTTACCAGATTTTGGAAAAGAAACACAAACAGAAACAAAACTCAGTTTTCCCAATTACATTTGAATTTCAGACAAACAACAAATAATTCTGTAGTATAAGTATGTCCCACTCAATATTTGGGATATGTTTATACTCTATCTGAAATTAAAATGTAACTGAAAGATTATTTTAAAATGTATTTATTAGAGAGCAAGTGAGTGAGCTCCCCCAACAGGATTCTGACACCATGATCCACTCTCAGCCTGCACCAGACTGTATTGTGAGTACAAGCATGCCCAACATACTCAGGGAGGTCTTCAGACAAGAACTGGTAACCTTCCCATGTGGGTCTACCTCACAGAGTGTTCTGTTTTATTGCTGGTCCACCATCTGGAATTTTGTTTTTTACCTGACAGCCTTATTGGTAGTAGGTCTCAGAGTTCATTGCCACATGGACCTCTCCAAAGGACTGCTTAAATGTCCTTATGGCATAGTGTCCAGCTGTCCTGAGAACTAGTGACTAATGGTCTCTTAAGATCTAGCCTTAGAAGTCATCTGTCATCACTTCTGCCTTATTCTGTTGGTAACATACATCAACTCTTACACAGTGTGAGAGGGGATTATGCAAGGGCATGATCACTGGATGCCATTTTGGAGGCTGGCTCCCACACCTGTTGTAGGATTTTAGGATTTCTGTGAAAATATCCCTCAGAGTCTGAAAATGCCTCTTTTGTGGTAGGCAGAATTCTAAGGTAACCCCTAATGAGTTTTGTGTTTGTGTTATATCCCTTCTAGTCAATAGAATAAGATTAAGGTGATGGGGATATACTCCTTGACTGGGTTTTGTATGTGGCAAAGGTAGTAGGATATGATTTTCATAATTCTGCTGTATTATGTAAGAGCCTCTCTAAGTGGACTAAATCAAGAGACACTACCTTGTTGGCCTTGAAAATACTGCTATGATGAGGCATGAGAGAGGGCCTGTAATAAGGAATGTGAGCAGATGCTAGGAGTAGCGGATGACTCTTGGTTGACAGCCACAAGAAAGCAAAGTGAGTCACACAGTGGCAAGGAACTAAATCTGACCAACATCCATACCATGTGAGCTTGAGAGGACCCTCAGACTCCTGAAAGGAATGCATCCCTGACTGTAGTCTCAGGAGACCCTGATAAGAGGAGACCCAGGTAATCTGTGCCTAGACTTATGGTGCATGGAAACTGAGAGAGAATAAATGCATGTTGTTTTAACCTGCTAAATTTGTCGTTTGTTACACAACAATAGATAACTACTTCACTCTTCTCCCTTTTGCACTGCATCAGGGCTGATATTCTACTGTTGGGAAGTGTTATTAAATCTTACTTTCTGTACATGAGCTCTGTTAAAATTTGTACATTTTCACAATTTGCCTGAAAAAATATATTGATATGAAGTCAATTTGCAGAAATTGATTCAACAAGTAGTTGTAATTAAAGGTAGAGAATTAATACAGGAGAACAGGGAACTTTGAGCACAAAACACAATGAGCTATAGTAGTCTGGGAATTCAGTTAAAGGCCTCAGGAGGAAGTGATATATTAAAGTTACAAGAGGAGACTGAACTTCAGGGATTGCAGCATTTGGAAATGATGTGAGATTAGAGGAGCAGAAGGAAGAGAAAAGACATCTGAGAATGAAAAGGAATAGTTAAAGAGTTAAAACCATCTCCAGAACATAATTTGGATCAAGAAATAAAGAAAAATAGTGAATTAGAATCTATTTAAGAAACTGTCAGAAATGTAAATGGGGACCAGCAGATGGCATAATGGTTACATCGTTGGACTCCCACGTAGTCAACCAGTGTTCGAGTCCCAGACCCAGTGGCTTAAAGCTCAAGCCAGGCACATGTGTGTGTGTGTGTGTGTGCCCAAGATCCCAAGAGGAGAGTGGAAGAGAAGGGATTGCAGGTGATTTCTCACTTTCTGTCTTTCCTGTAGCTAATATCTCTCTATTTAAAACAAAAAAAGTTAAATCAATATGAAAATGGAGAAATTAGTTTCCAACGAGATTTAAAAGCCAGTCAGTTTGAAATGGATATTAAATTTAATATGCTAAAGTAGAAAACTGATGATCTTACAGCAGAATTTCATCAGGACTCATCATCTTTCAAAAAATACAGAAGGAATGTGTAAAACTAAAGAGAGAACTAAAGTTGGAACAAGAAGTTGTAAACCTCAAAAGTCATATGGAAATAAAATGGTGGAACATGTTTGGGAAGAACAGTATAAATGGGAGATTGAAGGAAGAGCAAGAAAGTATGTAGCAGAAAAATTAAAAGAAGTCAGTCTGTTTTTACAGGCACAAGCAGCAGCTCAGGAAAACTTAGAGCAGTTAAAGAGTAATCATGCTTCAACAAGAAGTCAGATGGAACTCAGAACTAAAGATTGGGAATCTGAACTGTTCAAAATAAGAACTTCTCAAGAAGATTCTAATAAAACTATTGGAAAAATATAAGCAACTCTATCTAGAATAATCACAAATTAGAAACTAATTATCAGATAAACTGAACAAGACTAAGATTTCAGAAGTCAATGCCAAACTTCTTGTGGAGAAACAGCAGAGTAGACCTTTACTTCACAGTCTTACTACAAGACCAGTCCTAGGATCACCTCATGTTGGAAATCTTAATAGTTTAGTGCACAACAGAAATCTTATTTCAAGAGAAACCTCACTGATAACAGCATAGAGAGCTACTTGTTCAAGGATGCCTCAGGAGTTGGAAAAAAGTATAACTAGAGAATGAGGAAAAGCTGCTATTGAATTTGCATCCATATCCTGTAGAGCTGCTCAAAGATCTACTGATGAGTCAAACTGAACTCAAGATCTACTTTCAGAACATCACAAGAATATATATATAGATTGTGAAGAAAAAGTGTATAATCTGAAAGATAAAATTTTATTGACTGGACTGTTTTCTATCTTCTTAATTGTTTTAATGAAATATATGACATGTAAAAATATTAATGACTTAATCATTGAAAGTTGGAAGAGGAAGAATTAGCTAGGCAACAGCAAGATGTGGAATATGAAGGCAGAGAAAGTTTTAAAAGTGTAAAACTATTGTGATATGACTTACAGAAAAGTGCATAAATCCTAAGTGTGTAGCTTGACAGATCTTCACAAAGCGAAGACTCGAGCTCTACTATACTGAGTTCAAGAAACAGAGTATTACCTGCCTCCCAGAACCTCTCCCGCACCCCATGTCCCATCCAGACAGCAACCCTCACTTCAAGGGTAACCTTGTCCTGACTTGTAATACCACAGTTTAGTTTTGACTATAGTTGTAATTTATATACTTGGAACAATACTTTATGTGCTCTTCTGTACTTGGCTTTCTCCCAGTGTTGTGTTTGTGAGGTTCATGTTGTTGGACATAGCCATAGTTACTTTTCATGACTATGTAGTATTTCCTGTTAAAAACCGCACTAGATCAGTACATTTTATTGTGAGTGAGCTCTGTTGTTTCCCATTTGTGACTATAAGTATTACATATAGTGTTGCTATGAACAACCTTGTACATAACTTTGATGAACAAAAATGTATGTTCAGTAGGTACCTAGGAGTGGAATAGGATCATAGAATAAAGACATTGAACTTTTTTTTTTTTTGAGAGGTTTTTAGCTATAGGGTGCATGTGCTCGCCAGAGAGACAGAGAGACAGAAAGCAAGAAATCACCCTCCCCCCAGGGGGGATGGCCATGCCGCGATCCCTTCTCCTCCATTCTGCTCTCGGGATCTTGGGCACACACACACACGTGCCCAGCGTGAGTTTAAGCCACTGGGTCCAGGACTCAAACCGTGGTCGACTACATGGGAGTCCAGCAACATAGCCATTATACTAACTGCTGGTCCCAAGACATTGGACTTTTTGAAATTAAGGAGAGGGCCATCTAATAGCTTATAGAGAACCAAGCAATCTAGTACTGGCCTGCCTTTCCAAACTCAGTGTGGAGCACTTTCTGAATTAAAAATATTTAGAGGAGATGATGGCCTAAACAGAGGTCAGAAAGGTAGGCAAATACTAGATTGGTCACTGTCCTGCAAGCTACATTAGAATTTGGACTTTATCCTGAGGAACCATTAAAGGGTTAGAATAAATGAAAAGGAAGATCAAATTTTATTTAAAATATATTTTCCTTGTTACATTTTGGAGAATGAATTGGAAGGAGGCAGGCCTGGCCAGTGAGACAAATTGACTGCTATTGTAATAGCTGAACCACAAAAAGATTTGATCGTGTAAGAGTTCATTGAGTCTGGTGTTGATGTTGTTTTCTGAAGTAAGGGATCTTGCATTTAATCATTTTGTTTTCCTGGATCAGCCAGATAACTCAGCTGTCATTCTTCACAGAAATGTGGAGCTTCGTGGAACTGCCAGCTTGCTTTTCTTAGCCATTGCGCACACCTGTAGTGGTAGTGCACTCTGCAAATGCCCCTGTAAAGAACAGGAAAAACATGAGGGTCATGGTCTCATCTTTCCCAGCTAGTCTTTATCATCTCACTCCTAGTAATTTACTAGACATCCATCTAGTAAATCCCATCCATTCTATCTCAGAATCCCTCTCTTATCTAATATTTCCTTTCCACACCTGTCACTGACTGTATACTCCTACATTTCAGATACTCTGCATCTCTTGAATGGCCACAACTGAATTATCCTGTTATGGTCTGAAGGCAGACCCCAAAATTCATATGTTGAAATGTAAGAGATGGGATCTTTAAGGGGTGATTAAGTCATGAGGGCGGAGTCTTCATGAATGGTACTTACAAAAGAGCTTTAGGAAGTGGGTTCATTCCTTTACATCTCTTCTGCCGTGTGAGGATACAGCATTCATCCCTTTTGCCCTTCCACCTCCTGCCATGTGAGCATGCAGCAATAAGGTGCCATCTTGGGAGCAGGAAACAGGACCTCAATCTCAGACTTCCTAGCCTACAAAGTTGTGAGAAGATCAGGATTCTTTTTAAAACTATTCTGTCTCCCTCAATTTGGATAACACCACCATCATCATCTACTATTACTATGTCCATAGTCCCTTGTATACCCAATCATGAACTACTATACATTCTGTTTCAGAAATCTCTTATGCCAGACTTTCCACCTTTTCAGTTATGCCTTAATTCAAACCCTCATTTGATTCATTTAAAATTGGAATAATTTAAAATTGACTTCCCTGTCACCATTCCCATTCTTGTTTATTATAAAAATAACCAGTTTGTGCTCTTTATAAATCATCCAGTGTGTTATTTTTTTTTATACTGGCACAAATGTAATCACACCCCAATTGACCTTCTTGTCCAATCTTTCTACTCATTTTTTTTTCATATACAGAAAGAGAGTGGTGTCTTTTTGCCACTTTCCTTTCATCCACAGCTACAATCAGGGCTTACTCTGTTGTCCACTCAGTCAAACTTATGATTAGTGTTATAGAAAGTGATGAAGCCCATGAGCCAAATGGACCTACTTTCCTTGGGACTGGTCAAGATGGTAATTGTTTCTTAGCACTCTAAAAGTTCAGTCTTAGCTCAGATGTCACAATCACACTGCTCACCCATTATCTACATGCCCTCTCCCCATCAGCAAATGTTAGAAGATCAGGATTCTTTTTAAAACTATTCTGTCTCCCTCAATTTGGATAACACCACCATCATCATCTACTATTACTATGTCCATAGTCCCTTGTATACCCAATCATGAACTACTATAACCCTTTTTAAGATCTCAAGGATAAAACCCAATCTTTTCTTAGTAGGGTCAACCTACTTTTTTGGGGGTCTATTTATAGTTTTAAAAACATTTTTAAAATTGAGGCAAAATTCACAAAATATTAACCATTTTAAATTGTATGATTCAGTAGATTTTAGTATATTCACAATGTTGTGCCACCATCAGTAGTCTCTAGTTCCAAAACATGCATAGGTTTTTATTGGAATACCTGCCTCTCTGTCTTTTTGCACTAAATACACACCCTATGCCCAAAAAAACGAAACAAAAGACTGTAGTGCTTTCCACACAGGGATGGATCTTATTTTGCTCTGAAGTCTATACCTATAGATAATACTCAATGTTTGTGGAGTCAATAGCTGAATGAGAAAATACGAGAAACAATGTGTTATCTCCTTATATAGCTTAAAATCCATTCCTTGCATGATGTAAATTTAGTGATGAGAGGAGACAGATTTTTCATTGTAAAGGTCAGATAAACGTAAAACTGAAATGTATGGCATTGTCATTTGGTATTGAACATCCAGCAAAGTTCTTCCCATTTCACCTGTTCCCTGTGAGCCTTTTTGGAGGTCTTCCAATTCTTTCTCAAGTCTTCCCATTATTCTCTGACTTAAATCAGAAGTCAGTTGAAAAAATGTCACATGAGTTCTAACCTAGGTTTCATGTTTCTAAAGAGGGACATCATTTCCTGTTTCATTTAAAACTAAGGATGTGTTATTAATGGAGGAAAAGGGTTAGTTATGGGAATTAAGAATGCTTTCATAGATGTATGTAAAAAATGGATGTTACCAAGCTGTCTGAATTTTAACCTATTCTCTGATTCCAAACATTTTTGCCATAAGACACAAGACTCTCCTTACCTTGGTTTCTTTTTTTTTTTTCCCTCTTCTGTTCATTTTCAGCATTCCATGCCTTATTTTTCCCTTTTGTCTTAGTTTTGGGGCAATCATGAAGACTATACTTTCAATAAAATGCCATGTTTTGGACTTGTAGATCATGAGGGATGAAGCATTATCTTTTGAAGGAGCAAAATCTACATTGATAGAACTTTTCTTAGGTTGAAATGAGAAATGGCCTGACTTTTCACATGGGCAGCCATGACATCACAGAAGAGGTATACCTCAGCTGGTAGTAAGCTCATAGCCCATTGTGAAATAGTGACTGTGCACATGTGAGGCCATGACAATGTAACCTTTGCAGTGTCCCCTGCTAATCCTACAAAGTTAGTTCTGTAAATTCATAGTGTCCAAAAAGGAAAGACATCATTCTCTAGCCATGGTATCGAACTCCTGAAAGGACCTAAAACTATCCAATTATCATTGATCACTTTCAAAAAGAAAGTGACTGACCACTCCTGTCTCAAATGTAATCCCCAAACAGGCCCATCCCCCAAATAAGCAGTTTGCTTTGCTCAGAGAAACTCTACCTAACCAGCAAAACTCCCTTACTTAAGAAATAAATTCAAGATTTTGATTTCAGATATTATGTGATGGTCTATTTTCCATTATCTGTTGAATATATGCATATGCCAATATTACCAAGTTCAGTCATCTATGATATATATACATATTTATACACCCATCTATGATTTATGCACCCATCTATTATATATACACACATCTATGCTATATATACACATCAATGCTATATGTACACATCTATGCTATATATACATCTATGCTATACATATATACACACACATCTAACATATATACATCTATGGTAGATACATCTATGATATATATACACATCTGATATATATACACACATCTATGATAGATAAACATATATGATAGATATGTCTACAATAGATACATCTATGATAGCTACGTCTATGATAGATACATCTATGATAGATTTATACATCTATGATATATATAATATACACACATGCATCTATGATAGACATGTATACCCACATCTATGATGTATATACACACACATCTATGATGTATATACATTTACCATAGCTGTATGTATATGTGTGTGTATGTGTATGTATATATATATATATACACACATACATACATCTATGATAGGTATATAGATATACACACATCAATGATATATATATATGCATACATCTATAATAGATATATACACACATCTATGATATATATATACATACACATATATATACACACATCTATGATATATACACAAACCTATGACAGGTATATATTTATATATATATACACATCTATGATATATATACACATCTTTGATGTGTGTGTGTGTGTGTGTGTGTGTACACACACATACACCTTTTTTTTTTGGAGAGGTTTTTGCTATAGGGTGCATGTGAGAAATCACCCTCCCAGCGGGGATGGCCATGCCTCAATCCCTTCTCTTCCTTTCTCCTCTCGGGATCTTGGGCATGCACAAATATGTGCCTGGAGTGAGTTTAAGCCACCAGGTCTAGGACTTGAATCACAGTCGACTACATGGGAGTCTAGCGACATAGTTATGTCAATTGCTGGTCCCGATAGATGTATATTTATATATATATATGCATATCTATTATATACATATGCAATCTATGATATATATATATATGTGCACATATATGATATATATTTTTATATATATACACATCTATGATAGATATATATTTACATATATACTGACATCTATGATAGATGTATATATATACACACACATCTATGATAGATACATATTTATACACACATTTATGATATATATTTATATATACACACATCTATGACATATATATACATACATATATATATATGTATCACTAAATCCAATAGCTATTAAGCATAAATGGTGGTATATCCATGCAATATACATGATGCTAAATCTTTTACTTATTGCACATAAATGAAGGTATGTGTTAGCTAGTCACAGGTTAAGGATAGTATAATGTCTCTAAGGATAGGATAAGCATTTCAGTTATTCAATTTTTAATCCTTTTTGGTTTTGTAGTTTGAATTTTTTTGATTATAAGTTTAAAAATTGAGTTCTAAAATTAATGACCTTCAGGCTCAAATCAGTTTGTAAATGTGCCCTTAAAAAAAACTTAAACTGGGCCAGCTGGTGGCATAGTGGTTAGAGTGGCTATATTCCACATAGCAAACTGCACAGTTTGAGTGTTGGACCTGGCACCTTGAGAAACACATCAGGCATGTGTTCATGCATGTCTAAATCCTGAAAGGAAAAATGGAAGAGAAGGGATTGTGGGTGATCATTCTCCCTTTGCTGGCATGTGCACTCCCCCCAGCCCCCATTGCCCTGTCTCTGTCTCCCTCCCTCTCTTCCTCCCATCTCTCCCTCCTCTTCCCCCCCTGCCCCCCACTCCCCATTGTCTCTCCCCCTTCTCCCCCTCCCTCCCCTTCCATCATCCCCTCCCCAATTCTTTCTCTGGTAAGCACATGTGCCCACTGGCAAATTAAAAAAAAATTTAAATACTAAAACTGACATCAGATCTGAAATTTCCATATTTGTGTCTAAGTTTCCTTTTTTTTTTTTTGATGAAATGGTAAATCTGATATTCCAGAGTCTCCATTGTTGTGAAGAAGCACTCAGCAGTGATGAAGGAGCTGTTGATGCTGCTGCTATTGCTGCTGCTTTTAAAGAGGGTGAAGGATCTTTTCTTTACCAGTCTCAGGATTACCTGTCATTGCCTCAGCAAGGAGACAGATCACCAATTTTCCTCTCTCATTATTCTCTCCTTGCTGCTGCTTTTTTATAATGGGACCAATTACACTGTACACAATTCTGTCATTTGGTTGTTTGTATTAATTAGATTACAGTGCCAGAGAACGAGCATTATAGTTCATTTACAGGCTCTTAAATTTAACCTCTTTTACCAATAAAAAACAAGGTCCCAAACCCTTTAGTATCCAGATTGTGTTATTAGCCCTTTGCCCTAACTAGTATGGCATCTGGATTTGAGATTCTTTCAAGGCTATAAAATTAAATGTTGTACCTTACTTTTAGGGAGGCTTTTGTCTTTTCTCCTTATTTCTTCCACTAGTAGCGTATTCTTTCTTCCTTGACAAAATATTTTATTCTTGGCTTTTAGCTACTGTGGTAAGTTGTAAAAATGGCCCCAAATCATTTTATTTCCTCGCTTTATGATCTGTGGAAGTACTCTCCCACATAGGATTCTGGGCTGGTTTTGTGATTTCCTCTGACCAGTGGGACATTAACAAACATGATGCAAGAAAAGGCTTAGGAAATGTTTGTGCATTGGTTTACATTCTTGCTGAGCTTTGGAACTCTGAAATCACCACTATGTGGATGAGCCTGGGTTAGCCTACTAGATGATGAGAGACACATGGTTAAATAATCCTTATCACCACAGCTAAAATTGAGCCAATTGCCAGACTTTTAATGAGGTCATCCTAGGCCATTCAGCCTGAGCCAAGATGGCCTAAGCTAGAAGAACTATCTTGCTGACCCATGGAATGGTGAGAAATGAGAAAGATTTGTTTTAATACATTTTTGTTTTAAGCCACTATCTTTGGGGAAGGTTTATTATGCAGAAACAGCTAATGGACACAACTTGCAAGAAAATTTCATCACAAAAACATGACTTGTAGTTTTCTAAAATATCAATATAATGAAAGTAAAGAAATACCAAAGAACTGTTCCATTTTGGAGTAGAGTAAAGAGGCATGGAAATTAGATGTAAAATGTCATACTGTACTGAATGTTGGACTGAGTGGAGAAATACTCCAAAAGGCATTGTTAGGACAATTTTTAAAAATTGGAATATAGGCTGTAGAATAGAAAAAATTATTGTGGCAGTATTAATTTTCTTGAATTTGATAATTATATTGTAAGATAATATCCTATTCCTAGGAAATACACACTGAAGTATTATGAGATAAAATGGTGTGATCTATACAACCTACTCTCAAATAATTGAGAAAATAATGTGTGTATGTTTGTAAGAAAGAGGCAGAAGGGGAGAAGGAGTGAAGGAGAAAGAATTATAAAGCAACTGTGGAAAAAATGTTAAAAATTAATCAGTCTGGATAAAGTTACATGGGCATTCTTTGCATTTTTTATTTTTTAATTTTTGTTTACATTTTAAAAAATACATTCATTTACATTATTTAGCTTACAAGGTGATCATTTCAATATATGAACATTTCTCCCCTATCTAGTTGATCAAAATATAGCAACACTACCTCCCTGTCTCAACAATGCTGTCTTTGTATCCCTCCTCCAAATGTTCTTCCCCAGGCCCCACTCCTCCACACACCCCACATCTGGCATTCACATCTACCTCTTCTATTTGTACATCCTTTAGCCCATCAGTTTCAGTTATAGAGTGTGGACATTCGGTATATATTAAGTGGGGACATGCAGTGTCTCTCCTTCATAGCCTGGCTTGCTTCACTCAGCAGTAAATCTTCCATCTTCTTCCACTTTCTGTCAAAAGTCATGGTTTTGTTGTTCTTAATGGCTGAATAGTATTCCATAGAGTATATGTGCCACAGTTTTTCAGTCCATTCATCCGTACGGGGGCATTTGGGTTGATTCCATGTCTTAGCAATCTTTTGTGACTTTTGAATTTAGAATATTTTTTAAAAGTTAAAAAGACATGGAAATTGTCCAAAGTTAATTGATACAGCTTTCTGTAGAAATTACCTAACTATTATTTCAATACATCCTGTTTTAGGCAAAAACCAAGATACTCATTTACATAGACATCGAATCTGGAAGCTTATGACTGAAATGGGAAATGGAGAATGTTGAAGTCATGTTTGTTTTATGCCAACTACATGTGATGAGAAACCAGAAGCTTTTATGGGTTTTATGGGGTTATGAAAAGGATATTGGATAAAGAGTAGATAACCTGGATTTTTGATTTTTGCTTCTGTCACAACTATCTTTTTTTTTTTTAGCTATAGGGCGTGTGCTCTCGCCAGACAGACAGAGACAGAGAGATAGAAAGTGATAAATCACCCCCCAGGGGGGATGGCCACGCCGTAATCCCTTCTCCTCCATTCTCCTCTCGGGATCTTGGGCACACACACACACATGCGCCCGGCATGAGTTTAAGCCACCAGGTCCAGGATGCAAACTGTGATAGACTACGTGGGAATCCAGCGACATAGCCATTACGCTAACTGCTGGTCCCTGTCACAACTATCTTTACATATTAAAGTCAACTTTCTTGGCCTCAGTTTTCTTCTTTGATTAAATAGGAAGCTAGTCTTTTAAGGTTCCTAATGATGCTAACATTTATAAACTCACTTACAAAATGTAACCAGAAGTATTGATCAGTGACTTCTGGTGGTATAATCTTAGTGACCCTTTGCTATGTGATAATTACTGTTCTGTAGTACAGAACAGTACATAAAATATGATATATATTTACAGGTGCCTTGTTCAGTGTGTGGAAGCATAGTGGGCAAGTTATTATGTGTTTCTTCTTGTGGAAAAGAGGCTATCTGGGCATGATATTAGGAGAGGACAGTTTTTGCTTGATCATGATGTGGGAAGCCTCACTGGTGATCAGGGTGACATAAATAGCAAGAATAAGAGTTGGCAAATTAGCCAACTCCAACACACATATACACACATTATAACTCCTCCAGCATACCAAAACAACAAAGGAAAGAAAAATTATGATGACAGAAATGACAGGGTGGCATATGCCTTTCAATATAATCTGGAAGACATGTAGTAGATTGCCCATAAGGAAGACTTTTATTTTTAGCAGCACTAAAACTTAGCCCAAATAGGAATGCCAGCATCACTGTGAAAAAGTGTCCTGGACCCTTTTGTAATTGTCATGGATTCGGGCCATTTAATGGAAATAGCATGATTTGGAAAAGTGGTAGATATCATTGGTCCTTTGGACCCTGCAGCCTTCTCCTTTCTCATCATTTCCTCCCTCTTTGTGGCTTACTTTCACATTTCCCTTCTTGTGCAATTTACCTTTCTTTTCCCTTCCAAAGACAGGTGGCACTTGTGAGCAATACTTAAACACTCTGGGGTCTTTCAGGGGAAGGGCTCTATTTTTAAAAGCTTTTAAGTGATGTAAGTAGACAGCTTAATGACTTGTCACAAACTGTGCCCAATAATCAGCATCTTCATCCACACAGGCTAGTCTCATGGCTGGTCCCATTTAGTAGCTCCCTCTGAGGGTAGCTATCATACTGACTTCTAACAGCACAAATTAAATTTGTCTATTTGGAACTTTATATAAATAGAATCACATAGTAGATATTTTGTTGTATCCTTTGCTCAATACATGCTCATGAGATTAATACTGGTGTAGGTAGTTGTGGTTTTATTTTTGGTTTAGTGCAGGACAGTACGTAAGATATACAGCCACACATCACTTTATGACCTTCCTGGTTAATGACCATACAGACTTCCAACCAATTCTTCAGTGCAGAGAATTCTCTTTCTCTTTATCTCATTCCCACAGTGGTTTGGTATTCACTACACAAAATGTTTGCAATCATGCAAGATTATGTATTTCATTTATAAATTTGTACTTTATTGTGTACCCATACCAGTATTCAGATTACCCAGACTTACATTATTATGATGTATGTCTTGTCACTTTCTGGCACTTATCTAATGTATGCTGTTGGTATGGGTACAATCACATTATTCTAGTGTGGTAAGATGTGATGTCTATTGAAAAATGCATACCCTGTTGCCACAACAGACCATAAGACAGCAGCCTTTAAGTTCCCTGCTTATCGGCCAATTTGTTTAATGACCTAATCATAGGAATGGAATTAAATTGTTAAGTGAGGAATGTCTGTACCACAATCTGCTTGCCTATTCTACTCTTGGTGGGTAGAGTATTGTTTCTGACTTTTAGCTGTTATGAACAGTAAGAAACTAAACATTCTGCTACTTAACATTGGCAAATGTATCTGTGTATTGAGTGTATACCTGGGAGTGGAACTGGTGGGCCATAAATCTGTTCTTATCTTTAGTGAATTCCATGAAGGTACTATTTTATAAGTGCCTTTTATAGGCCAAGCACTTGCCATCTCATCACATTGATCTTATTATGAGTATATGCCACTGATGAAGACATTGAGGTTTAGAGGTGTTAAATAAATTATATAAGGTTCCTCTTGTTTGGGCTGGAGCAGGAATTAGAACCTAGCTTGACTTGACTTCAAAACCTGTTTTTTTATGATGCTCTCCCATTAGCTTCTGATCTCTGATTAAGAATCATACAGGACCATTTTCATATGATTTAAAGATAAATGTCAGTAGCTTTCCAAGCAATGCTGTTTTATTGGCAATGTTTCTAACTATAAAAACCTTTGATGTGCATATTGTCTGGAAACACTGGCAAAAGGAAAGAGGCAAAATGGTAGACATTTGTGTTCTCTCTGTTTCCAGGCGAGGCAAAGAGGGCTACCTGTCCCCTCAAAGATTTAAGCTCCATTTTCATAGTATTGGCCTGTACTGGTAAACCAGGAACAAAATTGCCTATCCTCCTCATATCTAATGGAACATATAACAAGTTCTCAGCACAGGGATGTGAGTGTGATGTGTGTTATCTCCTGGCACAAGTAGTTGATAGCAGTTGTTTATTCTTATACCTATTTTTCATGCATGCCAGATAGATGCAGAGGATTTTCAGTAGCTTTTGAGCCCATGGTGATGGTGGAACCTTTGACAGAGCCTGGGTTGAAAAATCACTGTTTAGACAGAGGAGAGCTACCTGCCAATCAGGTACTTTGAGTGAATGACAAACATCTATTGTGTTAATCCTCTAAATTCAGGGACTTATCTGTTATAGCAGCTGGTGTTATCTTAGCTAAAGTCCAGGGAAGTCTTCATCATCCTTCCACCATTTTCCTCTTCCTTCATCATTTGAATTCTACCACTTCCTCCATGCCTAGAACCTTGAAGTCTTATTTCCTCACCTCTGTTTACTGGCCAGGATTATTGGAATTAAATGCTCTTCTTCTCTGGACCTTGATCTGATTATCTTTGTGAATCATCTTCAGCCATTATTTATTGCATGTGCTGTGACAGTGTGATGCAATTTTATGTCATTTAGCCTTTGAACCTCTTTGTTCTTTGTGACGGAAGCCATTACAGAATGAAAAAGGACTTTTCATGGCTACAATGAAAAGCTTAGTGGAACGTCTTTTTATATTAGCCAGGCATTTGTACAGCCCTTTTACGCTCTTCAAACTTCAGCCCTCACAGAAGCTTTGTGACACAAGACAGGCAGCTATTATTATCTCCATTGAACAGTTGAAGAACATAGAAAACAGAAAGGTTAAGTCATGCTGGACTAGAATCCAGACTTGTGGCTCCAGTCCACTGTTCTTTTGGCTCCTCTTTGGCAAACAAATGTCTCTGTGTCAGGACTCAGGGAATTATCACAGAATCTACCAAATCATTTATGACAAGCTGTTACATTTAGGATTCCTCAATCTGGGTCCGAGGAATCAGTAATTTAAAGAAATCAATAAATGTCCCTAGAGTTAGCTTTTAAGAGTTAATTTTACTTACCAGTTTGCAAAGCTTTATTAGCCTACTGTAGGTTTATGATATACAGCCGCGTAGATTGAATACTATATAACCATATCTTGCAACCCATATAGTCATGTAATGGAAGGTTCAAATACCATTAAATCGAGGGAAGGGTTTTGGGCACATTCTTAGCACAAGGCTGAGACCTATTTATAGGTATAAGCCTTTCTTTTTTCCTTTTACTTCAAAAGCAAGTTTCCTGACTTGTGATTTCCTCCATCTCTTCCTGTCCACCCATTTATCTTATTTCCAGATTCATTCTGGCTGTCTGCCCATAAAGTGTCATGCAAACATTTCTTCCTTGGCTTGCTTGTCTATCATATTTGCTTTCCCTTCTCTACTGACCTCTCCATCTTGAGGTGTCATTTATTTCCAAGGTCTCCCATTTTGCCTTATATATGAGCTTCAAGATGACTGACCATATTATAGCGATTTTGATTCACAAAATCAAATGAGGTACAGTCCCATCACTGTTATTTTCTGTCATGTGGACCCCTTATGTGGATGCCTTCCTAATTTTACCTAATCTCCTAAGGCTTGCTTAATTCTTACTTTCTACATTCAGGCTTTCTCTAACCCTGCTGGTCTTCCTATCTTCTAAGCACTGTCATAGGATTCTGTGGAAAAGACATAGAATGGGAGTCAGGAATCCTGAGTTCTAAAATAACACTTCTGTTAAACCTGTGGCCCTGGACAAATCACTTAGCTCTTCTAAACCTTCTATTTCTTTACAATTAGGGTATTTGGCTAATAACCTCAAAACTCCTTTCCAGTCAATTATTCTCTAAATTTTGCTTTGATTTAAACTGATGAGATCCAAGTAAATTTTTGGCATGTACTCTATTTAGTTTTTCACAAATACCAAAGCATATTCAGAAAGTACTAGTTCTATTTCCTAGAAGTAAGTACCTAAGGATCCAAATCATATGAGCTCTTTGGGGAATAATTAAGTCATACATTTATTTTTTTTTCATCAGCATGCACTTAGTGTATTAGTTAGCTATCACTGCATAACAAATTGCCTCGAAACTAATCAGCTTAGTACAACAAATAATAATTATTGCAGAGTTTCTATGGGTTAGAAATTTGTGCATGGCTTAGCTGGATTCCCTGACTCAGAGTCTCCCACAAGGCTGAAATCAAAGTGCTGGTCAGGACTACAATCATCTTGAGGCTCAACTTGTGGAGGATATGGTTGTTGGCAGTATTTAGTTTCTCGCATCATTTTGGACTAAGTACCTCAATTCCTTGCTGGATGTTGGCTGAAGGCCTCCATCAGTACCTTGCCAAATAGATCTCTTCACAGAGTAGTTAACAACATGGCAGCTTGTTTCTTATTAATAAACAAGCAATAAGATCCAGAGAGTGAATGAACAAGGCAGAAGTCATGATTTTTTATAATCTGATCTCAGAAGTGACATTTTGTCACTTTTCATATATTCTATTTATTAGTGAGAGCCAACAAATAGCCATCTGTTTTTTGTTGTTGTTCATTGAGGTTTGAACCAAATGAAAAGTTAATCAAGTAGGTAAGGCAGATGGGAGACCCAAAATACAGACATCTTTTTCTTAACTTTGATTTTCTGTTAATAAACTCAGTGGTTTTACATAAAAAATGCTAAAAGAGTCCCCTTTCAGTTATTTTAAATAGGAAAAATTGTACATTACAAATCAAGCTAAAATCCCAAAGTGACTAAAGCACATTAAAATGTCCAAAGTAATTTAAAATGTCCATACAAAAAGAAGTTGTATTATTGGGTAAATGTCTAAACATTGCTTCCTTGACACTAAACAACTAATATGATTGTTAATGAGTTGCTTTGTCTGTAGTAATATATTTCTTGGTGCCAACAACATCCTAGCCTCAAATCCCCTCTGTTGGCTGTTTGCAGAGTACTTTAAAATATCTGTGTTAGGCCACCAGGTGGCATGGTGGTTAAGGTTCTGGACTCCTGTGTGGTCAACTGCAGTTCGAGTCCCAGACCTGGTGGCTTGACACTTACATCGGGTGTGTGTGCACCCAAAATCCAAAGAGGAGAGTGGAAGTGAAGGAATTGCAGTGTGGCCATCCCCCCGGGGAGTGATTTCCTACTTCCTGTCTTGCTCTGTCTTTCCAGTGTGCTATAGCAGAAATCTCTCTTAAAAAAACTATACTTTTGATCCATCTAAACTTGATTTATTCTAAATGCCAATTGTATTTAGAGTCAAACTTCAGATGTTTCCCACATACCATTATTTAAAAGGATATATATATATATATAAACAAACATAAATTGGGACCAGTAGTTGGCATAATGGCTATGTCACTGGACTCCCATGTAGTCAACCGTGGTTCGAGTCCCGGACCTGGTGGTTTAAACTCATGCCGGGCGCATGTGCGTGCATGCCCAAGGTCTCTAGAGGAGAATGGAGGAGAAGGGATTGCGGTGTGGCCATCCCCCCTGGGGGGTGATTTCTTGCTTTCTGTCTCTGTCTCTCTCTGTCTTTCTGGTGAGTGCATGTGCCCTGTAACATAAACCTCTCCAAAAAAGGAAAACACATAAATGAATTTTAAAAATACAACCCTTAGTTCACTGAAAAGTATTAAGGTGATGTTAGAATGTTAAAACTCAAGAAGTATGCCTCTGAGGAAATGTTAACCAAGGGCACATTCTGTGTAGTATACTCATGCCACTTTTAATGTAAGTCAGAATGATATTTGAAAATATTATGTACATATTCCACAACATATGTGCTCTAGAATTAAACATATCTGTTGACTCATAGATTGTGCTAGAGAGCTATAGGCTTCTCCTGAAGAGAAACATTCCCATTATGTTGAAAATATAAGACAAGACCAGAGCACAGCATGCAATTTTGAAGGATAGATATCTCCAAGAAAAAAGAGAAAGAAGAGGGAATGAAAAACATCTTAAAACTCCCTAGTCAGGAGAGCAGCAGATGGCATAATGGTTACATCATTGGACTTCCACATAGCCAACTTCAGTCCCAGACCTGGTGATTTGAAACTCTGGCTGGTGCTTGTGCATGTATGCCTAAGATCCTGAGAGGAGAATGGAGGAGAAGGGATTGTGGTGTGGCCATCCTTCCTGGGGGGTGATTTCTCGCTTTCTGTCTCTCTGGTGAGCACATGTACCCTATAGCAGAAATCTCTCTTAAAAAAAAAATCCTAGTCAGATTCAGTCACTCCTTTCTGAGGGGGTACCAAGAGAGACCAGGAGCAATACCCTATTGAACTCTCCCCATGTGTAATGAAACCTCTGGATTGAGGAGACATGGCATCTACCACAAATTCTGTACTGTAGGTTCCAACACTTCCCATACATGAATCTCATAGTGGCCTCTTAAATCAAATTCTGATGTCCTCGTTGTTATATATGGGAGAATTTGAGAGATCATGCAGTACATGAAGGCAACGGGGGAGCTAGAGAGAAAGTGAAAGTGGCACATTTGAGACTCAAACCTAGGTCTATCTGATAAAAGGCCTGTATTCTTAACCACAGAACCATAATGCCTTACTGTTTTTGTATACTTTGCTTACTATGGTTTCAATGTCCCTGCCCAAACTCATATAGAAATGTGATGGCCATTTTAAGAGTGTTGAGAGGTAGGACCCTTAAGAGATGATTAGGTTATGAGGGTTCCACCCTTGTAAATGAATTAATACTGTTATCATGGGAGTGGGTTAATTATATCAGGAGCAAGCTCTTGATAAACAAAAATGAGTTCAGTCCAATTTATTCTCTCTGTCTCATATATGCACTCAGTTCAACCTTTTGCTTTTTATCATAGGATGACTCTTGCCAGAGGCCTGCACTGTGCTCTTGGACTTCTCAGCCTCTAAAACAGTAAGTCAAGTAAAATTCTTCAGTTTATGAATTAGTCTTTGATATTCTATTATAGTAGCAGAAAATTGATTGCGATACTGTTTATGCACTATGGCTGGAAGTAGAATTTTGCTGACCTCTTAGGTGGTAGGTAGCATGGTGAATTTTCATGGATTTTAACTGGTAAAAACTTTTATCCAAGTTTCAAGCATTTCTTTTGTTTCTGTCTTTGTCCTGGTTGGAAGTTCTTTGTTCAAATTATTTTCAGCAGTAGATTGATCTTGTCATGTTTCAACAGGAATATTTAATTTACAAACTTTAGAGATCACCTCCTCTTTCATCCCCCTCTGATCTTCTTTATACTTTGTAGCCAAAATTCTGCACTAAAATACAAAATCAATCTCGATTTACACTTCCCCACCTTACTTAAAACCTTGTAATTTTGTTCTATTACTTATAAGATAAATCCTAAGATCCTTAACTAGGCATGCAACTGAATATTTTCATTCCTTCTTTTCTCTCCAGCCTCATTTTTCATTCCCATTCTAGAGTGATAAGAGCCAACCATTTGAAACTATCCACAGCTGGCATAGTTTCTCTGAAGCAGGACATGGACTGCTAAGAGTTTTGACTGAATGATTTAGTAAAAATAGAACCATAGGATCAGAGATCCCCCAAAGGCTTCAAATACATCTCCAACTTGCACCTGCCAACCAAAAAAAAAAAAAAATTTCCCTCTCATCCCTTTAATGGACCCCAAACTTCTTGTGATTTGGTACTGCCTGATTCATGAATTGCTGTATGCTCAAATCAACTTTTTAAAATGTTAATGTGCCTAAGTTTATCTTATTTTATTTTTCTTGAGAGAGAGCATACACTTCCCAAAGAAACAGAAAGAGAGAGAGAGGAAGCAAGAAATCACTCTGGAATGGCTGTGCTGCAATCCCTTCTCCTCCATTATCCTCTAGGGATTTTAGGCATGCATGCACATGTGCCTGGCATGAGTTTTAAACCACTGGGTCCAAGACTCAAACCATGGTCGACTGCATGAGAATCCAGCGACTCTCATGTAACCATTACACTATATGCTGATCCCCTAAGTTTGTCTTCTAACAGGAGGCATAACTGGAACTTTTTTTTTTTTTTTAAAAAGTCATCTTCACAGTGGGGTTAGAGAAGAAAGATATAAAATCAGCTTTAATTTATTTTAAATTCTGAGATTTTGTGGTCCTCCTGCCCCTGCAGTTCCCCTATGGGATGTATGGAGCTAGGGCACATTACCTTTGGGTTGATTTACAACCTACCATTGCCTTTCTTTTTCATGAACAGATTGTTGAATCAGTTTTTTTTTCTTTTTTTGGAGAGGTTTTCGCTATAGGGTGCGTGCGCTCGCCAGACAGACAGAGAGAGACAGAGAGACAGAAAGCGAGAAATCACCCCCCAGAGGGGATGGTCACGCCACAATCCCTTCTCCTTCATTCTCCTCTCGGGATTTTGGGCACGCATGCACACACGCCCGGCGTGAGTTTTAAGCCACCGGGTCTGGGACGCGAACCGCGGTTGACTATGTGGGAGTCCAGCGACATAGCCATTATGCTAATTGCTGGTTCCCTTGAATCAGTTTTGAAAGCCATTGAGAAAACTGCCTGATAAGAGGGAATCATGCCAGGACACATTGAATGTTACCTTGAGAGCTATTTCCAGAACCAACTAACAGGACCTTCTTGCTTGCCTTGATGTATGCTGTTCAGATACTTTGCAGTCTGTGGACCCTGACATGTGAGCCCATTTTAATGACACCAGAGAGTAAAAATGGAAAAAAAAAAAAAAAAGATCCATCCAAGGCTTTCCTGGGATCAATACCATAATTACATTTTAGACCCTCCAGGCATTAATCTTCTACTTTCAGAAAAGCAATTCAATTTCCCTAGCATAGTCTTTTAGAAATAATACTGCTTCTCCATGGCTCTTTTTATTTTTTGCCCTGAGGGAGAAGAGAATGCAAGCCTTTTCCTTTTCACCTCCTTCATTTCTACAGCCTTTCTCTCTTTAAAATTGAATGTTCATTGATGCTCTAAAAAGACTATGCACAGAGGAAGGGCTGATGTGAAAATATTTTATGTAATAGTAACAGCTGGAATATAGGGAGTGTTTAATGTTTTCTGGCACTCCTTGCTTTCATGATTTTACTTAATAAATATTGTGTTTCTTTGTGTAAAAATACTGCTAATAATATTTGTTGAACATTTGTTAGAGGCTAGTTACTGTTCTAAGCACTTGAGCTGAATTAACTAATTTAAATCTCATGAGAACCTTGTGACTAGGTATTATTTTATATATTAGGACTCTGAGACATAGAGTGCCTAGAACCGTTGCCCAAAGGGCTCACAGTTGATAAGGGTAGAACAAAGCTTTGATCCCAGGTGATCTCACTTTAGCACCTGCACATTCAACCACTAATTTATATCTGGCTGAGTCTTTATCATACTGGGCTAGGTGCTAGGAAGGGTATAAAAGATTAGACACACTTTGTACCTATACTCAGTTGAATAGTGTTCCCCCAAACTTCATGTCCACCCAGAACCTCAGAATGTGAGATTAATCAGAAATAGGATTTTTACAGATGTAACTAGTTAAACCAAAATGAGGTCATACTGAATTAAGATGGGCCTCCTAAGATTCTTAAAATAGAGATTTGGAGACATACACACAGAGGGAAGATGGACCTGTGAGGACAGAGGCAGAAATTGGAGTGGTCCAAATACAAGTTGAGGGATGAAAAGAACTACCAGCAACCACCAAAACCCACAAAGTGGCAAGGAATGGTTCTTTCCTAGAGCCTTTGGAGAATGAATGGCCCTTGATTTTATACTTATAACCCTCAGAAGTGTGAGAGAATAAATTTCTGTTGTTTTAAAGCCATTTAGCTTGCGGTAATTTGTTACAGCAACCCTAGGAAAGTAATGTATAGTATCCTTGAAATCTCATAGAGTGCTATGGGAAATGGATAAAGAAATGAATAATTAGAAATTATATGATAAAACCTACAAAAGAGCAATATACAAAATGTTACACAAAAATTTTAGAGGGGAGTGTAACTTAAGGGAGTAATAATAGCATCTATTCCATTGTGATCATTTCTTTTACTGAAGAAGCACTATCGTGTGATGATTACATATTCTGAAACCAGCAGTTGGCATAATGGCTATGTTGCTGGACTCCCATGTAGTCCATCATGGTTCAATTCCCGGACCCAGTGGCTTAAACTCATGCCGGGCATGTGTGCGTATGTGCCCAAGATCCCAAGAGGAGAATGAAGGAGAAGGAATTGCGGCATGGCAATCCCCCCTGGGGGGGGTGATTTCTCGCTTTCTGTCTCTGTCTTTCTGGCGAGTGCACGTGCCCTATAGCAAAACCTCTCCAAAAAAAAAAATATATGTGTATATATGTGTGTGTGTATATGTATGTATGTATTCTGCAGAAAGACAGCCTGTGTTTGAATCTAGGCTGTGATATTTATGAGATGTGTGCCATTGGCAAGGTACTTAACTTCCCTGAGCCTCAGTTTCCTTGTTCATGGAGTAGTGCCTTTGTCAGATGCCTTTGACATTCATGGTTTTGTTTAATTCTCACAGCAGCCTTGAAAGGTGAGGAGTTAGGACAAATATCATTATCCTCATTTTACAAACATTGCCTGGAGTCACACAGCTAGTACCTACATGCTGGTAGAATCCATCTGTGACAGTGAGCCTTAACTGTGACAGTGAACCCTTAACTAGGCTATGTTTCTGTTTCCCTGTCCATAAAATGATGCAGATGATGCTGATGCTGATAGTGATGATGATGGTTATTATGTACTGAAGTCCTATGCTATGCTAGGCTCTCTGATGGAAAACTGTTATTCTTCTCCATTTCACAGGAGAATAAACTGAGGCTTTGAGAAACTAGCCCAAGGCTACCATCCTCATGTTCACCAGATGATTTGTCAGAATTTATGTGAAAGCAATTTGTAAATGATACTGGGGCTACATCAATATTATATGTACCAGAAGTTCTCCTAGTAATTGGCCCTGCCTATGTGAAATTAAGCCTTTTCAACATTTAAGTTGGTTAAATATTTTCCTTTCTGTAGTAGAGCAAAGCAAAACAATTACAACCCTGTCGTTCTTTCTTACCAAAGAAGTTTGTTCAGACTGTCTCTAGATAGGGTCTTTTCACTTTCAATCAGTCTTTTTATGTTTAAAATTATAACAGTTACAGGAATAGTTGTCATTCATAGGAGATAGGTTCTGAATGGTGTGATTAGTGAAATGAAATATTAATAATTAACAGTGGGTGGGAAGAGAGATGAGAGCTAATATTTATTCAGTATCAATTAAGTGCAAGGTACTAATCAATTTAATCATCACCTATAATTGTATAAAGTAGATATTATTATATTTTTACATTATCTTCAGTCTCAGGGCATTAAAGCTTTGCCCATACTAAGGAAGAATTTGGACTTAGATGTGACTTTACAAACTATGCCTTTACAACCATGCTACCTTCCGAAAAATGGGCACATAATCATGTAGAGGTAGAATAATTTAAAGAAGAGAAACCACTGCTTCTTACTTTCTCACTGTGGGATATATGGGGGAAAGTTCATGGGCGTAGTTAGAAAGGAGGCAGGATAGCATTCAGGTGGCTTGAGCCAAAAGGTACATTAACATGCTGCATGGTATGGGGCATGCCACTTTAACTCTCTAGGACTTGGTCTTATTTAGATATGTTATGGAGGGCCAGTCCATGGCTTGGTGGTTAAGGCAGTTGGATCCCCAAAGCTGACCATGTGCTTTGAGTTCTGATTTCGGTGACTTGGAAAACATGCTGGGCATGTGTGTGTACATTCAATATCTCAAAAGGAAGGACAGATGAAAGAGAAAGGATTACAGTGTGAGCATTCCTCATGGAGGGTGCTTTTTCATTTTCCCCCTTTGTCTCTCAAGAGAGCAAATTAAAAGTTTTATATATATATATATATATCCATGATAGTTAATCATTAAATATGAGTTGCAATTGTGTGTTAGAAAAATTATCTGAATTATCTTCAAATTAGTCAAAAATGATTTCAGGTATTCATTCAGCTTACTTCTAGGGTTGATATTGTATTGTCTGGGCTATTTTACCACTATGTGGGAGAAGAGGAAAATTTGTAGAATTTCATCCTGTAGAAATGTAAATAATTTATTTCCAAAACACAGATACTCTCAAAAGTCAATGTTTATGATCTGTTGAACATCATCCAGTTTTATATCTAAATTAGCAAACTTGTCCTTACATTCTTTATAAGCACCTAATTTCTCAAATGTTCTTTGGACTGGTTTTAACACTTTACTGTTTTTGGCCTCAATAAGCTAAATACAATTTTTGATATGTGTTAATTTTATATTTGCAAGAGTCATTTTATCTTTTTGGAAACTACGTTTTTAAAGCATTTAGAAGGAAACCCTCAAGTCTACAACCTCTTCTAGAATCTCTGCCCTTATTACCTGCAGGTGATACAATCATGATTTTGTTCAAATAGAAGTTGACACTGCTTTTTGGAACTTTGGGCTTCTCATGCTAGGGAATCAACAGGCAGAGGTGGTTACTGTTGTAGCCAGGGTGATTGATTTGACAATTAAGGGGAAATTGAATTGCTGCTAAACAGTGGGGGTAAGGAGAACTATGTCTAGAATACAGAAAATTCCCTGGGGTAACTCTTAGAATGCCCACTTAGGTGGGATACCACTTAGGATGTCCAAATCTTCTGATAAAAATTACTGGGAAACTCTAGCAACTGAATCCAGGGAGGACTGCTAATGTCCCCCACCCTTTAGGATCTTACAATTAGTAATTTTCAGTATACATGTCAGAAAAATGTATCTTACAATTAGTTTTTTTCAGTATACATGTCAGAAAAATGTTAATTTAGTGCAATTCTTTTATTGTTTCAGATTCAAAACCTACTAGGGTTTTGACTGCAATTTTTTGACCTAACTGGGTAATATTAGATTCCTTAGTTCCATTTCTAAGCCTCCCATGTAAACAATTAATTTCCTGCTGTAGTTGGAATGTGTACCCACTAAATTATTATGTTAAAACTTGATTGTGATGGGATTAAGAAATGCCATCTTTAAATCTTTGAAGGTGATTAGGATTAGATCAGGTTATCAGGGTGAGGTCCCCATGGTTAAATCCTGGTGGCTTTCTAAGAAAGAGGAACATCAGAGCTGTCTCACAAACACAGACATACGCTTCCTGGATTTCACCATGTGATGTCTCATTTTGCATTAGAACCCTGTAGGGAGTCTCCACTGTGTAAGATCCTCAGTGTTCACTGGCCACTGCCTACAACGCCTGTCCACATGCTTGATGGCTCCCCACTGCTGGCCCTTGTGCTCACCAGTCCTCACCAGTACCTGTTTTCACCACCTGCTGGCAGTGTAGCTACTACATCATGCTCTGCCTCTCAAGCTCAGAATCAGCCAGGACCATTGGGGAGCAGGAAGAATTTGGTAGAATTTCTAGTTTGTGTGTTTTCTATTTGCAAAAGTGGAGAAGAGTCAACCACCTGAAGCCAGTGGAGATAGGCTGCCTGAAGCTCTGGAAAACTATCCTCTGAAGCTTCAAACCCAAGACTCTTATTGTAGATCCCAGCAATCCAATACACATAGGAATAAGGAAACTGGCATGGAGGTAACACACATTGTAGGGAAGTGCAGAAATAGCTTAAGGAAAAACAAAACAAAACAAAATGTTGGCCCTTCCACCCTAATCTCACTCCAAACTGGCAAGATAGCTGTCATCCTGCAAGCTGACTGTAGGTAGAGCTCCGTTTACAATCCAATCTCCACAGCCCAGTGGGAGCAGAGGATACAAAAGGATGATGGCCACACTGAAATCACTTCTCCAATCTCCTCTTGGGAGTTTAGGTGCACATACACATGCACCCAGCATGAGTTTTTAAGCCACCAGATTTGGGACATGAACTGCAGTCCACTACGTGCGGAGTTCAGCAACGTAACCATTATGTCATCTGCTGGTGAATAAGTTGTTCTCATGCCGTTTTTTCTTCTCCTCATCTATAAAGTATTTAATCCCCTCTACATAACTCCTATTAAAGAAAAAAAAAATTGAAAGAAGAAAAAAAGAGCACCCTCACCCCAACAAAGACTGAGGAATTTAGACATTACCCACTTTCTGGCATGCAGGGCAGGCTAGCGCTCTCCCTATCAGACTCAAATCTAGGGTAATGGTTACCAGTGCTAACTGATGTCACCCACAAAACAGCTCTCCTTGAATCTCCCTAAATTGTCTTATACACAGGCTAGACAAGCTCTGCTTTGATATGGAAGACATAGCTGGTTACTGGCCCCTTCTGAACCACTTTGCAAAGACCCACACAAGATTCAGGCCTGTTCTCCTTCATCCCCCATGTACAGGACTACAGAACCTATCCCCCAAATTAGGAAGAAGTGAGTACTTCAGTAGAGGCCTAAAATTTCAATGAAGAGACACAAGAAATGTAAGGGAAAAAAGGACATCTCTGTCCCTCCAAAGGAATACATTAACTCCTCACCAGCAATGAATACAACATAAGAAATCAAAGATATGTTAGAAAAAGAATTTAGAATATTCATTGTAACAAAACTCAATGAAATGCAAAAGAAAATGAACAATCAATCCCAGTAGATGAGAAAAATCATTCTCTGACATAAAGGAAGAATTCCATAAAAAGATACTATAAAAGAGAATCAAATAGAGCTATAAGAAATGGGCAATACAATACAGGAAATCAAAGTCTCCCTTGAAAGTATTATCAGCAGATTAGACCATGCAGAAGAAAGAATCGCTTACCATGAAGACAAAACCTCCTTCTTATTTAGTAAAAGCATTCAAAAAATTTAAAATATCTTCTGTAAAAAAATGAGGACAACATATGCAAAATTCTAGACACTATTAAGAGGATGAATATCCACAAATGGGTATTCCGGAAGATGAAGAGATGGGTAAAGACATAGAAAATCTCTTTCATGAAATATTACTGAAAAACTTTCCAAATCTGGAGACATATGCACATCCAGATCTAGGAAATAAAAACACTAAACAGATTCAACAGAAGAATATCCTCTCCAAAGCACATCATGGCCAAATTGGTAAAAATCAAAGACAAAGATGATACTCTAAAAGTGGCAAGAGAGAAATGTCAAGTGACTTACAAAGATTATCCTGTCAGACTAATGTCAGACCTCTCAAGTGAACATTACAGGCAAGGAAAGAATGGGAAGATATGTTTAAAACTCTGAAAGAAAAAAAAAATCAGTCATGAATACTATACCTAGCAAGAGTATTCATCAAATAGAAAGGAAAAATAAAATAATTCCCAGATAAACTGAAAAAAATTACCAACACTAGACAAGTTCTCCAAGAAATATTTAAGGGAATACTATATCAGGTAAATGGAAGAGAGACAAATAAAAATAAGAGAACACAAAACAGTTAAGAAAATGACTAACAGAAGGTCAGGGATAAGTCCACAAATACTGATAATAAAACAAAATTTTAATGGTTTAAATTTTCCAATTAAAAGACAGACTGACCAAATAAATTTAAAAAAAAAAAAAACACCATAGGAGCCTTGTATATGATCCTTATAAGAAACACACCTCACTGGCATACATAGACATGGATAGACTGAACTTGAAGGGCTGGCAAAAGTAATTTCATGCAAACAGAAACCTCTCAAAAAGGACTAGAATCACAATACTGGTATCAAACAAAACAGAGTTCAAGAAAAAACTGTACAAAGAGACAGAGAATGACACTAAACAGTACTAAAAGGATTAATTCACTCAGAAGATAGTTTTAAATATTTATTCACCCAACACTGGGTGGCCAAATATATAAAAGAAAGACTGCTAGATCCAAAGGGAGAGCTAGATGACAACATATTAATTGTTGTGAATTTTAATACTCCACTGTCCTCCAGGCAAAAAATAAACACACAGACAGGAATTAAATAGTACCATCAACCAAATGGACCTGATATTTATAGAGCATTTCACCCAATGACCAAAAAACACATTTTTCTCATCCCCACATGGAACGTTTTATTTTTTTAAAATTGTATTTATTCATTCATTTAATTTGAACAGAGAAGCAGAGAGAGAGGGAGGGAGGGAAGGAAAGTGAGAAAACAAGCTTCCAGGTCCGGGACTTGGGACTTGAACGGTGGTTGGCCACTGTGCCACCTGCTGGCACCCCCCACATGGAACATTTTCAAAGATCAACACATAACAAAACAAGCCTTTACAATTTGAAAAGTATTGTAACTATATTCAGCATCTTTTCCAAACACAATGGAATTAAACTTGAAATCAACAGAAAGAGCCTTTGAAGATACACAAACACATGGAAATTAAACAACTCCTGAACAATTTAAAATTACTGAAGAAATTAAGACTAAAATAGAAAGATTTATTGAAACCAATGATAACAAGCACACAACTCTCCATAATCTTTGGGACACAGCAAAAGCGGTCATCAGAGAGAAGTTTATGGCAAATAGTGTGCAAGAGATAAAAATGGAATGGTGGCAAATAAATAACCTAATGACACATCTCAAAGAACTGGAAAATCAACAACCAAACCTCCAAAATACAGAATAAATTAAATAATAAAGATTAGAGAAGAGATACATGAAATAGAGAATAAAAGAACTATACAAAATATCAACAAAAAACTCATTTTTTGAGAAGGTAAACAAATCTGACAAATCTGTTAACTACACTAATCAAGAAAAACAGAAAGAAGCTGGATAAATAAAATAAGTAATGAAGCAAGCAATATTGCAACAGATATAGCAGAAATACAAAAGATCATGGGAGAATACTATGAGCAACTAAATGCCAACAAACAAGAAAACCTAGATGAGATGGGAAACTTTCTGGACACATATTTACCTAGATTTAACCAAAAGAAATAGAAAGTCTGAGTAAACCAATAGCATGCAATGAGATTAAATCAGTAATATATAGTCTCCCAACAAGGAATAGCCTAGGTCCTGATGGGTTCACTTCTGAATTCTACAAAACTTTTAAAGAAAAACTAATCCCAGTTTTCCTTAAATGATTTTTAGAGATCTAAAAGGAAGGAACCCTCTCAAACTTATTATATAAGGCTTCCATCATGTTGATACCGTTAACAGTCAAGGACATAACAAAAAAAAGCTAGAGACCAATGTTCCTGATGACTATATATGAAAAAATCCTCAGCAAGAAACTAGAAAATTGAATCCAATAGCACATTAAAAGGATTATACACTATGACCACGTAGTCTTTACCCCAGGGATGCAAGAATGTTTCAACATTTGCAAACCAATAAATGCAATACATCACAGTAACAGAAGGAAAGATAATAGAATCATATTAATCAATGCCGAATATTATTTGACAAGATACAACATCCCTTCATGATTAAGACTCAGCAAAATAAATATAGAACATACATTGCTCAACACAGTAAAATCAATATATGACAAACTCATAGCTAATATCATACTGAATGGGGAAAAGTTCAAAGCTTTCCCACTGAAAACCAGAATAAGATAAGGCTGCCCACTTTCTCCACTCCTTTTCAGAATAGTTCTAGAAGTCCATGCCAACATCAGATAAGAAAGTTAAATAAAGGGCATTCAAATAGGAAGAGAAGTGAAATTGCCCCTATGATATGATTATATACATAGAAAATTCAAGTAATCCATGAAAAAAAACCCAAAACTGATAAATTCAGTAAAATGACAGGTTACAAAATCACAAATCTTTTATTTTATACACCAACAATAAACAGACTGAGACAGAATTGAAGGCAGAATTGAAGAAAGTAATCTTACTTACAGTAGCCACAAACAGTAAAATACCTAGAAATAAACCTAACCAAAGAGGTGAAAGACCTCTACAAGGAAAACTATGAAAAACTGAAAAAATAATTTGAGTATGATACAAAAACATAAAGACATCCCACATTCTTGAATCGAAAGAAACAATGTAATCAAAATGTTAATTCTACCCAAATTAATTTATTTACAAATTCAATATGATTTTCACAAAATTACCAGTGACATTCTTCAAAGAAATAGAAAAACACAATCATAAAATTGATGTGGAATCATAAAAGGCCCAATATCACCATGAAATACAGTGCAAAAAGAATAAAGTAGGCGAAATCTCACTAACCAGCCTCAAAATGTATTACCAACAGTGATAATCAAAACAGCAATGGTACTGCCACAAAAACAGACATATCAACCAATGGAACAGAGTCCAGAAATAAACCCTAAAATATGCAGCGAATTCATTTTTGACAAATGACACAAGACAATTCAGTGAGGGAAAATAACGTCTCTTTAGCAAGTAGTGCTGAAAGAACTGGATATATACCTGCAGAAAAATGAAACTGGACCCGTGTCTCTTACCATTAATAAAAATCAACTCAAAATGGATCAAAGTTCTAAATGGAAAGCCTCAAACTATAAAAACTACTAATGAAAAACATGAGGTGAATGTGAAGGGAATGTGAAGATATTGGAGAAGGCAAAATTGTTTTAAGAAATTTTTGCTATAGGGCTTGTGCATTTCACAAGAGCAAACAAGTGAGCGCATATTCCCTGGGAAGGATGCCCATACCACAATCCCCTCTCCATTCTCCTCTGGGGATTTTGGGCATGCATGCACATGTGTCTGGTGTGAACTTCAAGCCTCCAGTTTAAAGACTCGAACCGCAGTCAGCCGTGTGGGAGTCCAGTGCCTTAACCCCTATGCAACCTGCTGATCCCAAGGCAAACAGTTCTTAAATAAGATCACTAAAGCTCAGGTAACAAATCTCAAAATAGACAAGTGGGATTACATCAAGCTAAAAAGTTTCTGCACAGCAGAAAAAAACAACAATTAGAGTGAAGCTACAGCCCGCAGAATGAGAGAAGATATTTTCAAACTATGCTTCAGTTAAGGGACTGATAACTAGAATACGTAGTGAACTCAAGCAGCTTACTCACAAAAAAAAGAAAAATCCAATTAACAATGCATAAATGAACTAAACTAAACAGATAAATCTCTAAGAAAGACATATGAATGGCCAGAAAGCATATCTCTTATCATAAGGGAAATGGAAATCAAAAACGGTGAGATACCACAGTCAAAATGGCTATGATTGAAAATGCAAAGAATGATAAGTGCTGGTGAGGCTGTGATTTAAAGGAAATCCTTCTATTCTGGAAAACAATTTGGAGAAATCATCCCTGGGGGCATGGCCACACCACAATCCCTTCTCCTCCATTCTCCCCTCAGGATGTTAGGCATCCATGCATATGCACCCTGCATGAGTTTTAAGCCACTGGGTCTGCAACTCATACTGCAGTTGACTATGTGGGAGTCCAGTGATGTAACCATTACACCATCTGTAGGTCCCCAAAAAATAAATCTTTAAAACAAAACAAACAAAAAAAACCCCACTACAAATAGAACTACTATATGACCCAGTAAGCCCACTTCTTGGGACAACACTCTGTTAGACACTTGCACATCTATGTTTATTGCAGCATTATTTATAATTGTTAAGACATGGAGTCAACCAAAATGCCCAAGAACTGATGACTGAATTTTTTAAAATGTGGCACATATACACTGTAGAATGACACTCAGCCATAAAAAGCAATGAGACCCTGTAATTTGATACTTAAGTCATACAAGCCAGACTATGAAAAACAAACATATTTCCCCATACAGTAGATACCGAATGTCTGCACTCTGTAGCTGAAATGAAATGATTTGAAGATATAATAGAGTTGGGAAATGCAGATACCAGAGATGATATAGGAGGGATTGAGAGGGAAAATCACAGGAAAAAAAAAAAAAAACACAAGAATTTAAAGTTCAATATTGAAAATGGTATATTTGTTAAAATCTTTGATTTGCTTGTCATGTACACCGTGCATGTTTGAAAAACCATGC
>NW_006198945.1:337131-338363 GCF_000334495.1 Tupaia belangeri chinensis
GCCCTGTCTGTGGAGCTCACGCGTCCTATAGCGAAAAACCTCTCCAAAAAAAAAAAAAAAAGAAAAGAAAAACCATACTATATACTATAAAGATGTGCAATGATTAAATAATAAAGAAGATCTTCATCAGATATGATCCCTTGACCTTAGACCTCTGAAACTATAAGTGAAATAAACCTACAGTCTTTATAAATAACCCAGACTCAGGTGTTCAGTTGTTAGTGACAGTAAAGTGGACCAAAAACACCACCTAATATTAACTATTTAATTACTCTCAGAATTAATCCTGAATTGATAAAATACATACTAAGTGCCAGGCACAAATATAGACCCTCAGAATACAACAATGGTGCAATAATGATACAGTTTCTACTTTATTACCTAGAGCTATTATCTGTGTGTGTGTGTGTGAGAGAGAGAGAGAGAGAGTCAGACAGACAGGCAGGGTGTCAGGCAGACAGTAAACACATACAAGCATCAATTGTTAGAAAGTGATAGGAACCAGCAGTTGGCGTAATGACTATGTCACTGGACTCTCATGTAGTCAACCACGGTTCAAGTCCTGGACCCAGTGGCTTAAACTCATGCCAAGCACGTGTGTGTGCATGCCCAAGTTCCCAAGAGGAGAATGGAAGAGACAGGATTGCGGCATGGCCATCCCCCCGGGGGGTGATTTCTCGCTTTCTCTGTCTCTGTTGCTCTCTGTCTTTCTGGTGAGCACACGCACCCTATAGCAGAAACCTCTCCAAAAAAAAAAAAAAAAAAAAAAGAAAAAAAAAAGAAAAGAAAGAAAGAAAGAAAGAGATAAATGCTATGAAAAATATGAGGACAACTGCTATGAAAAATGTTAGTACTGGTGGAGGGTTACTGTTAGGTTGTTGGGAAAGTCATGACATATTTTTACATAGAAAACAACCCAATAGTTCATCTAGCATGGCCAGAGAAGGTTTCTCTGATAAGAAGGCATTTGAACAGAGAGGCCTGACTGAAATGAGTGAGTAAATCCTTTATGTACATGCATGACTGGAAAGTACTACCTGTGGGCCAAATCCAGTCTGTTGCCTGCTTGTGTAAATAGTTTTGTTGGAGTACACCCATACGCATTTATTTATGTATGGTCTGCTTTTATACTACAATAGCTGAGTTGAGTAGCAGAGACCATATGGCCTTAAAAAAGTCTAAACCATTTACTGTCTAGTTCTTCACAGAAAAGTTTGCCAACCCCTGGTCTA
>NW_006198945.1:338375-365956 GCF_000334495.1 Tupaia belangeri chinensis
GAGGAAATAGTGAGTACAAAGGTCCTGTGGTAGAGGTGTGCTTGGCATGTTTAAGCCCTTGTAAATTGAATACTATGCCTGGAGGGGAAGAGAATGGGAGAGGATAGCGGGATGGCAGGTCAGATCATTTGGCCCCAGTGAGGACTCTGGCATGTTCTATAAGTAAGGGGGAGAGCTATTGGAGGTTTAAAGCTGAGTTACCTGATTTGTGTTTTAAAGGAACTTTCTGGTTGCTGTTTTTTCTTTATCTTGACTCCCTCTACTCTAACCTAAAACTTTCTTCTAAGGAAGCTCTTGGTTAGTCCAATACTTGCACATGACAAGACTCCTTACCCTCGGCTTCATCATTTCTGAGGCGACCTGGCATGCCACGAATAGCCCTTGGCTCTATCGTAAGAATGTCAGTGCGATACATACTTGGCAAAGAGCTCTAAGGTGCTTTGCTCTCCTTTTTGAAGATACGTTCACCTATTTATTAATTATTTGTGCCAAAGTGATAGCATACTTTCTAAATGCTGGCTCACAGTCTAAAAGATCACCCGATTTTATTATTGCACACTGCATGCATGCTCTGAAAACCATATTGTATGCCATAAAGATTATGACAATTAAATGTAAATAAGAAAATACATTTAAAAAAATATAACAACACGTTGTCCTCAGGTTGAGGCAACCTTGAAAAAGTCATGACATATTTTTCTATGCAAAACCATATCATGACTTTTCTGACAACCCAATACATTAGTCATTTGTGTATGTTCTCTCACCACAGTAGGAATATTGCGTCTTTTCTTGTGGGAGCATATATGACAAAGTCAAAGTCATTTCATCCCTTCAAAAATGGAAACAAACACCTCTTAAATTAAATTCTTCTGTTTTTGTTTTGTTTTGTTTGTTTGTTTTTCAGTCCCACTAGCCTATGGGCCATTCAGTCACAGAAGATATTGACTCTATTTGAAGATGTTATTAATGCTATATGCACAATTTTTAGCTATTTCTCATAGACATTTTCATCAGAAATATTCCATTGTATGCCCTCCTTTACTGATTTAGTTTTGGCCATACACAAGGGTGGGCTAGCGGCACTATGACTTTTTACTTTCTAGTTTTTCCTTTTCTTAGACAGTGTGTATATGGTGAAAGTATATAGCCAGAGGAGTTAAAGAACAAATTGTGAGGCCAGCTGTGACATGGTGGTTAAGGTAGTTGGATCCCACATGGTGGTCTACATGGTTTAAGTCCCAGACCCAGCAGCTTGAGAAACACACTGAGTTTTTGTGTACATATGTCCAAAATCCTGAAAGGAGCAGAGATGGAGGAGAAGGGATTGTAATTTGACCATTCCCCATGGAGAGGTGCTTTCTCAGTTTACTTTTCTCTCTCTCTCTCTCTGGTGACTTCACATATCTCTGGCAGTTTTTTTTTTTTTTTGAGAGATTTTTGCTATTAGATGTGAGCACTCACTGGAGAGATATAGAGACAGAAAGCAAGAAATCAATCCCCCCCCAGGGGGGATGCCATGCTAAAATCCCTTCTCCTCTACTATCTTCCTGGGATTCTGGGTACACACATACATATGCCTGGTGTGAGTTTCAAGTTCCCAGGTCTGGAACTCAAACTACAGTTGGCCATGTGAGAGTTCAGTGCCTTAACCAATATGCCACCTGCTGGATCACTGGCAAATTTTATTTAAAAAACAAACAAACAAAAACACACAAAAAACAAATTGTGTTAGATATTCAACCTCTAGTATGAAAGATAATTTTTGACAAATCATTTAATTAAAGGATTTATCTTTTGGTTGAAGGATGGAAACTCTGTGATCTGGTCACCTTGGATGCTTGTTAGAATCAAGTGCTATTGAAGACATTAAAATATGTTGTTATTTCAAAAGCACCATGTGAATGTGAGTTTGTGGTATTACCTTTAGTTCTACCTTGTGATCTATGAATATATTAGGTCATCAGAATAGTCATGACATTTTTTTTCTATGTTTTTCTGTGTAAAAATGCATCATGACTTTTCCAACAGCTCAATATATTACTTGAATTGTCCAAATTTTATACTTTAAAATAGGAGAGAAAACAAAATTGGTGAAAATATAAACAAGTTTAAAGCAGAGGTTGAAAGATTAAAATAAGAATATCTGGCAGACATATGCTTTAGATTCATCCCACAAATTGGCTTCAGGCTTAAGCTAGGCAATACCTAAATCCTTTTAAAAATTCTGAATAGGTTTTTTTTTTTGTTTCTTTCCAAAGCTGTGAGTCATATGATATGAAATTTTGTACTATGTTTTGGTTAGAAACTACTTATTTGATATTAATGGAGTAAGTGAAATGTAAAATGATATTCATTTAATCTTTATTAGAAATTTTGCTTTCAGAATTTGGCAGTTCTGTTAGTGGCATAGATGAGGAGCTTAGTGCTAACACTATTTGGAAGCATTGTAAAAAATCTATCACCAGTCTAGCTTGTAGGATCTGTTTAGACCTTAGGCATTTGAAAATGGTGTAAGGAGTCTGAGACCCCAAGTCGTCCAATGTGTTCCTTTGTTCTTTATTTGTAGAGGTTTTTTGCCTTAGGGTGTGCACACTCAGAGAAACAGTGAGAGGGAGTGAGAAATCACCCCCTAGAGGGTATGGCCATGCCACAATCCCTTCTCCTCCATTCTCTTCCTAGGATCTTGGGCATGTACACACATTCGTCCAGCATGAGTTTCAAGCCATCAGGCCTAGGACTTGAACTGCATTTGGCCATGTGGGGGCCTGGGACTCGAAACGTGGGAGTCCAGTGATGCTATCTGCTGGCCCCTTTCCAATGGATTCTTTTTTTTTTTTTAAAATTTTTTGAGAGGTTTTCGCTATAGGGCGCGTGCGCTCACCAGACAGACAGACAGAAAGCAAGAAATCACCCCCCCCCCAGGGGTGATGGTCACGCTGCAATCCCTTCTCCTCCATTCTCTTCTCGGGATCTCCGGCACGCACGCACATGTGCCCGGTGTGAGTTTTAAGCCACTGTGTCCGGGACGCGAACCGCGGTCGACTACGTGGGTGTCCAGTGACATAGCCATTACGCTACCTGCTGGTTCCCTCCAATGCGTTCTTAAAACTAAGTAGTAAGAACTGAAAAATATTTACAAAACATATCCCTTGCAATCCAACATCTGAAAAATAGTGGCAGTAGCTGATTACCTCGAGTGATTTCTTGGTTGGGGAAACCTTACATAACTCTGTCAATAGGCACAGTAATTCATCTTTTACCAATGTTTTCCTAGTGATAGTAGTTATATCCATTGAGCATTGAAAACAGGCATTTGTGCAGAACCCATGTAAACATAGCTACTTTATTCCAGGAGCTACCAATCTAATGAAAGCATGTAGTAACATCTCTTCCTCAGAGTTATGGTTTTACTCTTGAACTATTTTCCTTCAAATATTATTGTGAAAGAAAAATGTCCTAAATAAAATCTCCAGTGACATTATAGGGGAATTATCTGTTTTGCCAGAGTATGTGGTACTCAAAATATGTTCCCTGAGCTCTTGTTTCTATAACCCAAATTGGTGTATTTACAAGTTCTTTCCATTGAATGTGGGCTAGAACCAGAGAAAAGTCAAGAAGCCCTGTTGCCATCCAGGATGGTTTTGCCTACTTATGAGGCTGGCAGATGTGTTTAGAGGTGAATATTTTTTCAACTTTCTAATGAGGGCTGCTTTTCCAAAAATTACATGCTACAAACATTGACTAAATATGGCCACTTAGCTTAAGGCTTTCTCTCCCAAAGTGTCTCTCTACCCTGCCACAAGCAATATCAGAATTCTTCCTGAGACATCTGTGGGGTCAGGCCCATATTTGGGAGACATTTAACTTCAATTTTACTGTTTTTCAGTGGGAAGAAAAGAATTGAAAACAAAGACTTTGCCTTATCTGTTTGAAAAGGAGTATCAATAAGACAGAAATAATATTTTCAGAAGGATGCAAACAGCATGGCATTAAGCTTGTCAAGGCTAGACATTGTGAAGAATCTTGCCCAGTGGATAACCAATACTATTTGTAATATTTAATATTGTATTATCTATTAATTATAGAGAATTTATGATGTGCTAGACATTGTGCTAATGACTTTACCTGCATTTTTCTGAGTCAGTCCTCAAGAGAATCTCTGAAATAGGAACTATTCAGAAAAGTCAGGTAACTTATCTGACATCACATTCTTGATATGTAGTCAAACTAGTCTATCTCCAAAATTCATGCTTTTAGCTACTTTGTGATATTTTGCTCTGTGGAAATCATTCAAAGTTTGAATAGGTATAAAGGCCATAAACTTTGACCATATTTGCCCTGGAATATCTTTGGTTAGGGAAAATCTGTATGGGTCAAGATGAGTTACTTTTACTTCACTGAACCTCTTGGAATTTTTTCCTGAAAAAAATCAGGATAGGTAGATAGATGCCCTGGAATATCTTTGGTTAGGGAAAATCTGTATGGGTCAAGATGAGTTACTTTTACTTCACTGAACCTCTTGGAATTTTTTCCTGAAAAAAATCAGGATAGGTAGATAGATGGGTAGATGGGTTGGTCTCTTCAGTTTCTTTTCACCTTAAGATTCTGATTCCTCAGTACTCTTGGAACTTTTACATGTTTCATAGAAAATACTCAGTATTAGATTCTGTTCACAGTGGCTACAAATGCCTTAATCCCCTTATTTCTACAATGAGAATAACATATTTTTCTTTCTTCATGGAACTATTTTAACCATCAATAATGTAATAACTGTATAAGTGATTCAAACTTATGAGGAAGCACAGGTACAAAAATCCAGGTTATCATTGCCATCTGCATTATTTATATTTTAGTGCAAAAATGGAAAGACCCTAGAGAAATTTTGTGGCACACTTAGCTTTATTGAAATTGAACAAATGCTTTTTTTAAATAACCCCTTTTACATCACATGTAAAATTTAATTATTTCCTTATATTTTTACAGGTTGTCTTTTATCTGAGTAAGCAAAAATACGTCTTTTTTTTTTTTCTTACTTAAAACATGTAGCCAGGATTCAAACCACGTAGCTCTGGTACCAAAAAGGCAACGGGTTATGAAAATCACAGTACAATTTTAAAATTCTTTAAGTTAGTCAAGGATATTTAAAATGATATTCACTTGGGTTGACAGTAGAAATCATGGGTAAGTTGACATTTGAACTAGTAGTTACATTTACAATGACAGCAGAAATGGGAAGTTCAAGCTAATCTGAATACACTGTTCAGGACACACCATCTCCATAAATACTATGGCTGAGTAGCTGCAATGGCTAAGTCACACTTGGGCACTTAAAGTTGCACATAAATATAGACAAAGCAACAAGAAAAACTATATAGTGTGCTAACCAATCTGAAAAAATTGGGCATATATTTTAAGAGGGTAGACTATCAAACCAATTACACGATACACAGTTTAAATCCCAAAATTACATCTGGGAAAGAAAAAAATATTAAAATGCACACCTATACAGACAGAAAAGTAGAAATTTGTTTTTTATCTAGTGTTTGTTGTTTTCTGGATACGTAGAAATAATTTATGACCCACAAAAGGACTTCTCAGTGAAACACTAATTACAGATGTTGTAAAGAACATAGCTCAGGAGGCTTATTTAAAAATGAGGCAGCATTTTCCTGAAAAAGTTTGGTCCTTGACTTACTGTAGGCTAGTTGCTATGGTCAGATGGTAAGCATTTTTGGGGTGTGTGTGTGTGTGTGTGTGTGTGTGTGTGTGTGTGTTTTCAGCTAACTTTTCAGTACCAGAATTTGTCAAAACCAAACGAAATCAAAAGGCAAATGGCCCTTGAGAACCTGACACTGCATATCATGGCTGATTGATGTGTCATCTGAAAGAACAGTGCTAAAGACTATGGAAGAGAATTATGCTCACGTGATTCTGCAACACCTTAATTTTGTGCAGTTTTCTTCATTGCCTGCATAACTTGTCTTTTATCATGTAGGTGCCAAGAAACCCACCCCATGATGTTCCCTCCCCCCTCCCTCAATCTTCTCCTCTGTCAAAGTGATATAAAGACAATTTCACTGTGTATATACAAGCACAACACTTAGGCAAGAAGGTCCCAGGGTCTGCAGCGCATATCTATTTCTTGTGGACATCTTCATGACGAATGATCTTGTATGTGATCCAGTAAAAGATGTTGAAAATGAGGAAGGCCAAGGGGAAGGCAGCTCGAGATATTGTGTCAATCCTTTTTGCCCGGTCCACAAACTTCTTCTTGATGGCATCTGCATCTTTTGGGGGTTGTGGGAGCGGGTTGGCCGGTGTGGCCTTGACAGCTGTTCCATCTTTCACTTGGAGGCAGTGACCCATCCCGTAACCACTGAAATTGAAACGACTTTCACGAGTAACATCTTCTTCCTTTGAGAACAAAGACAGAGGAAGCACAGATTGGTTGTCAGTCAACTTAGATGGAAGATGCTTAAAATTCTAAAGAAGTAAAAGAATAAATCACAGCTAACTGGTCGTGTGGGAGGCTTTTGGAATGGAGAGTTCTCTTTCAAGTTCAACTCAATTATTCATGGAATAGATAGAGTTCATTAGCTTTTCAGACTGAGAAATTAAGGGTAAGAATAATGACTTTGTGGTCATTTTAATGAATTAAAAACCAGAAACACCTACATTATATTCAGTACTGATTTGACCAAAGTCTAGTTTATTAATCCATAAATTCTTTGTTTTTTTTTTTTTTTTTCAGTTTTGCTATAGGGTGCATGTAGTCACCAGAGAGACAGAAAGTGAGAAGCTACCCCCTGGGGGGATGGTCCTGCCACAATCCCTTCTCCATCCTCTGGGGATTTGGGGTATGCATGCACAAGCTCCCTGTGTGAGTTTCAAACCACCAGGTCTAGGACTCAAGCCACAGTTGGCTACATGGGAGTCCAGTGTCTTAACCACTAAGCCACCTGCTGGCCCCTGAAATAGGCTATTTTAAAGCCAAGTTCTCCAAATCCCAACATTACACTGTAAATTTGTGAGAGGGACATTCACTCACTTATTCCGAAACATTGACTGAGCTCTTGCTGTGTGCCTGATCCTGAGTTAGGAAGTTTCAGTATTGTGGCTCATTCTTAGTCCCGTCTGGTTTTAATGTTAATGTTGGATCTAAGATTAACCCCTTAAATATACACCTGTTTTCCTTTCAACCTGCTAGTTCATCTATTTATATAGTAGAGTTATATAGTAATTATATAATAGAAATTAAATATTTATTATTGGTGTATTTCCACCACGGCTAATTTTTTCAATGCCAATTTTTAACATCAATTCTTTGATCACATTAGCTGATGTCAGTGAAATTTTGTGTTGAATATTCTTCATCAATGAGATAAAAGAGTGAAAACTTGCATTCATTCCTCAGTGTAAAGAGAAAATTGCTTTTAGAGACAAATGTATGGTATGTGAGTGGGGTGTGTGGTTGGGTCAAAAGGAGGAGTGAAATGGTGGAAAGGTGGGATTGAAATGACTGCTTAATAAAAATCTGGTTCTGAGTAGCCATTAATCAAATCATCATCTTTTGGAACTACATTGCCTTCTACAATACTATGCCACCCCTTTTAGTCACCAGAAGTGTTGTACTCTTGTCTTTCCAGATAATAATAGTGGTTATATTTCCTCAAAGGCAAGAAAGCTTGGTGTGTGCATGCCCAAAATTCTGAGAGGAGAATGGAGGAGAAGGGACTGTGGTGTGGCCATACCCCCTGGGGATTATATCTCACTTTCCTTCTCGCTGTCTCTCTCCAGCAAGTGCACACATCGTATGGCAAAACAACAACAACAACAACAAACCCAATACTATAAAACTACTACTTTATAAAGGCATCTCTCAGGTATTTTTATTTATATGGGATTGTCCTACACAAGTTAAAGGTATTCTTTCATTTCTTAACCAAGTGTACTAAAGGATTTTTTTTTCAACAATTAATTACTGAGTGTTGACTCTATGGCAAGGAGTGTAGTAGGTGCTGGGAGACAGTTGATTAAATTGAACAAAGGCTTTACCTGCATGGAGCTTTCAGAATTTGGTGAAAGAAGCCAATCTAACAGTATTATATAAGGAAGTTGGCAAAGAAAATCAAGTCTGGCATCTGAGTACTTTGATGTGCTCAGATATATAAACTTAATAATGAAATCTTAGATTGGACTTGATTCAAGTAACAAATCTATTTTACTTGCCTTAAAATGTGAATGATGCATTTTATAGATGCAAAATTTCAAATAACTGAAGCTTTTTCAAAATGTGAAATAAACAGGGACCAGCAGTTGGCGTAATGGCTATGTTACTGGACTCCCATGTAGTCGACCGTGGTTTGAGTCCTGGACCTGGTGGCTTAAACTCATGCTGGGAGCATATGCGTGCAAGCCTAAGATCCGGAGAGGAGAATGGAGGAGAAGGAATTGCGGTGTGGCCATCCCCCTTGGGGGGTGATTTCTCACTTTCTTTCTCTCTGTTTCTTTCTGGCGAGCACATGCACCCTATAGCCAAAACCTCTCTAAAAAAATGTGGAATAAACAGCTACGTTAATCATTATAGTGTCATCATAATCATTTGAAGATATATTCTGTGCTTAGCAAGAAAGGAAGCACATAGGTGGTTAAGAGGTGGGGACTTGCTTCTCACATAGACTATAGGCATCCTACATTTCTTAACTACTACTAATTGGTAATTAGATGTCAGACATGGTGAGTAAAGCAGAAATGGAGACAGCTGGTTTAGTAAAGAGAGACCTAGACTGGGAGTTTGGATATGTAGGTCTGACTCTGAAGCTTAAAATGAAATTGTGTTGACCTAAGGAAAACTACTTATTCTTCAAGGCCTCAGGGACATCATGTCAAAAATGTTGAGGCTGTACTAGGTCACTGGGGCTCAGCTTTGGCTGCTTGAGCACTTTTACAAATATTGTATATGTATACCTGCCTCACATCCCAGCCCTTTCCAGACCAGCTAAGTCAGAATCTTTGGAGATGAGAATTTAAGATCTATATTTTTAAAAATCCAGTTACTCTAATATAAAATATTGAAAACCAGTGCCCTGGATGAGTTCAAATGTCCATTTCTGAGATGAGCATCCTATTCTATTAAGTCGTCAGTAAAGTCATGACATATTTTCTATGCAAAAATGCATCATGACTTTCCCAATAACCCAATATATTACTAAGTCTCAATTTACTTTTCAAATGGAAACAAGCCCTTGAAATACATTTCTCCTTCTCTAGCTAAATGTACTGTGTTGTTTTTCTTTCTATATCTGTAGAATCTTGCAAATTGCTGTTCTTATGTCTGTAAATATTTAGAAACTCATGGTTAAGCATATAGTTCACTCCCTGAGATAAGATTATTTTTAAATTCCTGAGCCCCCCTAAAGAAATAGGATAGTTAACGAGCAACTTGTTTTTAGCACATAAAACCAAAGAAAACCTAATATGCCAGTCCACGTTTCTTTTCAGACGGACTCATTCATTTAATTTCTGTAGTCTTTCTCCACATACTTTGAAAGAACAGCTGAAGAAATGAACTCATTCAATTAACTACCTGAGCTAAAACAGAAAGATGTCAGGATAAAATTTCATTATGTGATACATTGCCATGCAAACCGTGGGTGCTTAATAAATGTTTGCTGAGTAACGAACAAAAGGGAGTTTTAAGAAGACTTTCCCTCTGCTTGAAAAAACTTTCTTCATTCATTCAACCCTATTTTAAATTATGCTTCTGAGTATAGTTACAACTAATTAAATCAATTCTTTAAAATTCTCCACCACAAAAATAAATCCGTTGTAGGTAGAAATTATCCATTTAATTTTTCATGTGTTAGAGATATGAATACTGGCTTAAGGGTCTTCTTATTTACCATTATGACTCACTCAATGCCTTTTAAATATAGAATCTTAAATTATCTACATTAAAGGGTATGGTTTGGATTCAGAATACATAACTGTATCCAATTTGACTTTTTTTTTGTATTATAATGAGTGACTAATTGCCTTTCCAGTAGGTTCAGAATAAAATGTTATGGTAATATGGAGAGATTCCTATCTGAGGGCAAAATGAAGATGAGCTTGAGTCATGGATAAACTCAAACTAAAATAAATAACATAACAATCTGTAGGCACAGCTTAGCTGTGTATATTCACAGGGAGAGTTAGAGTCTCCCAGTACAGAAAGAATTTTAAGCATTTATTCTCTAGTTCTTCCAATTAGCCAGGAACAAAATTAATTATTGCTGCTGAGTCACCATCTTCAGTAACTGAGCAATAAACATTTCTAGTTGACCCTATTTGTTATTGACCGGTCATTTACATTCCCACAGAAAATGAATTATCTGATCAAAGTTTTAATATGTGTGACTTCTACATCCCACTTTGAGATCTCCTTAAAACCTGTCCTCTCTATGAAGTACAGTCATGAAACTAGGCAATTTGTTTGAGATTTATTGTCTAATTTTATGTATTTTATACATCACTTCTTATAAAATCGAGTCATTTTTGTGTTGGCAGTAACTTTTGCCTAGATGTGAAACTGGATCTAAAGCTCACCAGAATTGCATTGTATTGAACTAGTATAAATAAAATAATGTCATATCATTAAAGAATATGGTACTTATACAGATTTTAGCAGAGCCTATATTTCTGAGTTTTCTCTTATACACTAGAGAAGAGAACATAAAAGGAAGGACCAGCAGTTAGTGTAATGGCTATGTTGCTGGACTCCCACATAGTCGACCACGGTTCGTGTCCTGGACCTGGTGGCTTAAAACATGCCGGGCGCGTGTGCGTGCATACCCAAGATCCCGAGAGGAGAATGGAGAAGATGGGATTGTGGCATGGCCATCCCCCCTGGGGGGTGATTTCTCACTTTCTGTCTCTTTGTCTCTCTCTGTCTGGTGACCGCACGTGCCCTATAGCAAAAACCTCTAAAAAAAAAAAGAGAACATAAAAGAACTCCTGAAAACTCCTAAAGTTCTTTTTATCACATTTCTCACCCAGATTCTTTGATTTGATTGAGTCTCCCTTCTGTTGGAACAGGAAATTGTTCAGTTGGAACCAAAAGTTGTAGTGAGTCTCAATCAATGCAAGGACATAATGGACTCTCAATTCTCCTTAGGGGACAGTGTGAGTTCAAACACAGTGGGTTTTCACTGGAGAAGTCTTGCAAGTAAATGATGACTAGATGATGCTGTCCTCTAGATATGGAGAAGAGGAAGGGCCTGGGTAATCCTCAGTTCTTGGGATCTCCTCCTCCATATCACGGGAACTTGAGAAAAAATATGAATAATAGATATCATTTACTGATTATGACTATATACCTGTACTTACAGCTACAGTCAGTCCTATCACCAAACTGACTTCACAAGTCAAATGTTTCATGGAGAACTGAGGCTAAGAGAAGTTATATAGCTTCCCAGAGTTATATTGCTAATAAATGTTGAAGCTGAGATTCAAATCCAGGTCTGTCTGATTCCAAATTTGTCTGACTCCAAAGAATCTAGAAGTCTTTGATTCATATGAATTTTTCCCCTGTCAAACCCCAGATGACTTCCATTCAAGATTATAGATGAAGAATCTGACTAAGCTTTGTAAAACAAAGCTGAAATAAAGTAAACCAAATATAGGCCCTTATTACTTAACTAAAGAATGTAATTTGATTTACCATAGCCACAAGAAATATAAAATCCTTAGGAATAAAACTAACCAAGGAAGTCAAAGACCTCTACAAGGGAAACTATGAAAACCTTAAAAAGTAAATTGAAAAGGACACACAAAAAAGTGGAAGGACATCCCATGTTCCTGAATTGGCAGAATCAGTGTAATAAAAATGGCAATCCTACCCAAATTAATCTACATGTTCAATGCAATCCCAATAAAATTACAAGAGATATTCTTCACAGATCTAGAAAGACAATCATAGAATTTGTCTGGAACCATAAAAGATCCCATTTTGCTAAAGCCATCTTGTGCAAGAAGACTGAAGTAGGTGGCATCTTACTCCCTGACCCAAAAATATATTACAAAGCTGTGATAATCAAAACAATATGGTGTTGGCACAAAAATAGACATGAGGACCAATGGAACAGAGTAGAGACTTCAGAAATAAACCCCAGAGCATACAGCCAAGTCATCTTTGACAAATGGTGCTAGTCAATCCAGTGGGAAAGGGACACCTCTTTAGCAAATGGTGTTGGAAAAACTGGATATTCACCTGCAGAAAGATGAATCTGATGCAAAGTGGATCAAAGATCTAAACTTAAGACTGCAAACTATAAAACTACTGGAGGAAAACTCTGGGGAAACTCTGGGAGACATTGGGGTAGGCAAATACTTCTTAAGCAAGACCCCCAAGGCACAGGCAATAATCCCCCAAATAGACAGGTGGGATTACATCAGATTAAAGAGTTTCTTCACAGTAAAGGACACTGCAATTAGTGTGAATCGACAACCCTCGGAATGGGAGAGAATTTTCGTTAACTATTCCTCAGATAAGGGACTGATAACCAGAATACACAGGGAACTCAAGCAGCTTATCCAGAAGAAAATGATTAACCCAATTAAAAGATGGGAAAATGAACTGAATAAACAACTCTCTAAGGAAGACATAGGAACAGCCAAAAAGCATATGAAAAAATGCTCAACATCCCTCATCATAAGGGAGATGCAGATCAAAACCACAATGAGATACCACCTAACCCCAGTCAGAATGGTGAAGATTTTAAAACAAAAACAAAAACAAAAACAAAAAACAATGATAAGTGCTGGAGGGGATGTGGTGAAAGGGGAACACTCCTACACTGCTGATGGGAATGTAAATTGGTCCAGCCACTGTGGAGAATGATATGGAGGTTCCTCAAAGACCTTCAAATAGAACTACCATATGATCCAGCAATTCCACTCCTGGGTATCTGCCCAAAGGACAGGTGAGCACTCCGTTGGAAAAGTGCTTGCACAACTATTTTCATTGCAACATTACTCACAATTGCTAAGACATGGAACCAACCCAAATGTCCACAAACAGATGAGTGGACTGAAAAATTGAGGCACATATATTCCATGGAATACTAGTCAGCCATAAAAAATAACGCCCTGGAATTTGATAGAAAGTGGACGAATATGGAAGATTTGTTGCAGAGTGAAGCAAGTCAGGCTATGAAAGACATTGTATGTCTCCACTTAACACATACCAACTGTCCCCACTCTACAGTAGAGACTGAAAGACTGGAAAACATAAAAATATTAAAAATTGTAATGGACACTAGAAACAAAGTGGAAAGAGAGTGGGAGGGGAAGAGCATAGGAAAGGAAATTTTTTTTGGGGGGGAATAAAGAGGTAAGAGACTTGTGGGACACAGATAAGGTTTATTATCTGTTGATGAGTATGTGTGTAATAGTCTCAACTAGGCTGGACTGAGGTGTATATTATGCTGGGTAAAGTCTCTTCACAATCTAAATGATGTATAGCGATTTAATTGTATGAATAATAAACTTTTTAAAAACTAATGAGTAATAGAAAAAAAGAAATTAATTAAAATAGTGTCATTTGGGGCAGATTGTGAAAGGATTTTTCCAAAAGAAAAGTGTATCAATGGATACTTTCTACTTCAATGAAGAATATTGTTATCATTGATTTTTTTCAATACCAGAAGGCATGTATGCATGCTAGAGAAAAAGAGAGAAAGAGAAAGAAAGCTCCCCACCATCTCAGTGGGGCCTGGTCACACCACTATCACCTTTTCTCCATTCCTCCATGCTGTCAGGATCTTGGGCATGTGTGTGTATGTTCCCATTGTGTTTTTCATGCTGCTGGGGCCTAAATTTGAACCACTGTTAGTTATATGGGATCCAACTCCCTATACACAACACTTAACCTCCATGCTATGAGGCTAGCCTTATCATTGATTTTTTTAAAGAAGGAACTTCTTTTATTCATTTCTTAGATAGCTGCCATTCATTCATTCATTTATGAGAAAGAAAGAGGTATTTTTGATAGAGTCACACTATGTTGCCATCCTACTGTCCCAGCCTCCCAGTTAGCTAAGACCATAGTTTCATACCCCCATACCTGTTTAGGTCAGGCTGAGAACTAAATCCAGTGTGTCTCCTGCAGCTTCAGCTATCAAGCAGCAGCAGTACTCTACCATTTGTGTTGCTGCAGTTGGGTCATTTATGTATGCATATTTTTAACAAATACTTATTGAGCACCTATTATGTATCAGGTATGTGGTGGGGGTACAGGTGTGGCAAAGTAAACAAAAGCATCTACTTTTTTGGAGTTTATGTTCTAGTAGGGAAGAGAACAATAGGTAAACAAATCATGTACACACAGATACATATGTATACACATATATACCTTCACATATACATATACATGTACACAAGACACTTATACACACACACACACACACAAGTAATGATAGGTGCTTTGAAGAAAAACAATGGAAGTAACAGACTGAAGTGAGTGCCAGGTAAATGGGAGTTTTAGGTTGAGTGGTCAGAAAGGCCTGTGGAGATGGCAAGCTCTGTGTCATGTGATGGGGATCCAGTAGAGAACAATACAGATCTATGCTTGCCTTCAAGTAGTTTGCAACCTTGATATGAAGAAAAACATCAATAAAATAATCATGTAAGTATTTAATTACTATATAATAAAAGCTCTTAACGAAGATTAGAGAGTGCTATGAGAGCTTATTAAAGAGGATCCTGGTCTAATCTGACCTGGGGAAGCAATATTTTATTAGAGATATGAAAAATGATAAGCATTTAAGAGGTGAAGGCAGAGTTAGGAGGTGTCTGAGATCGAAGAGTTTGCTGCAATTGAGGGATGGTAGGATGATGTCCAGAATATAGAGAGCAAGTGGTATGAGGCAAGATTTCAGGAATGATCCAGGAAATAGATCAGATAGGGCCTTGTAAACCATGGTGCTTGCTTGGAACTTTATTTTAAGAATCAAGGGAAGCCATTGCAGGCTTTTCATGGGGATTGCATGACATAATAAATTGCTTCTGGGGAGCCAGCAGGTGGCATGATAGTTGGGGGGCTAGACCCCCACATGGTTGACCACAGCTCAAGTCCTGGATCTGGTGGCTTGTTTTCTTACTTTCTGTCTCTTTCTCTCTCTCTTTTCAAAATTTTAAAATAACAGTAATAAATTGAGTAATAAAAAAATTGCTTCTGTTGTAATATGGATGGCCAGCTAAAAGAAGGCAAAACTGGATCCAGAAAGACTAGTTAGAAAACGGCAGTAGTGGTCTTGATGAGAGATGACAAGAATTTGGACTAAGGGTTGGAGGTATAGGTGGAGAGAAGTATGCCAACTTGAGACATGGAGGGGCAATCAATGGGTCTAGAAATGGATTGGAAGCTGTTGAGGTTAACCTCCAGCTTAAACCACTAGATGGATGATGGTGCCATTTACAGAGAAAAAGACAATAAAATGGGATCATATTAAGTCTGGGGAAGATAATGCTGACACTTAGGTACCCTTGGGACATTCAAATGGAGACATGGGGTAGGTGATTACATGAGTATTCTGGAACTCAATGGAGAGACCTCGCCTGGAGATATAGAATTGGTTTTATATTAATGCCCATCTGCCAGTATTTTCCACTTAAAATCACTGAAGGCAACATATGCTAAGAATCAACCATTAGCCAATACACTTAAAATTCTTCTTTTATACTCCTCAAGTTCTTCCCGGATATGGCAATACTTTAAAATGATTTTTGATTCAGAATAAATCCTTGTTCTGATGATAAAGAAGAAATAAAATTGGAAGTATAATTTTGCAAGTCAGCTTAATATTCCAAAGCAAGCTTTATGGAGTTCTTATGGTTTGAGTCTTCTGGTAGAATCCTCTACACTCATTCTACAGAGCCCTTTCAAACTGGCCTGTGAGTAGCAGAGTGGCATGTTGGCAAGGCAAAGAGAAGAGAAGAAGCTCTCACTTCTTTCTCTTCTGTGTGCTTCTACCTGTCATATAGAAGTCAGAACCTGTATCACATCATATTTGCCAAAGATAGCCTCAACAGTATCTCCTATCCCATTTGCTTTTTCTACTGTAAGTCATTGATACTCTTCCCAATGACACATGGGGCCTATATCCCCTTCAAGTCTGAGTGGTTTGTGACTCTGTCCTAATTACAGAATGTGACATAAATGACACCTAAGTAGCTTCTTAAACTAAGTCATAAAAAACAATAAAGCTTCAACTTGTTTTGCTGCAACTTGTGTTTGGAAGCATGAGCCACCAAGATAGCTGTCTGGCTGCCTTAGACCACCATGCTGAAAAGAACTCAAACTAGCCCATGAGAGACCTCGCCTGGAGATATAGAATTGGTTTTATATTAATGCCCATCTGCCAGTATTTTCCACTTAAAATCACTGAAGGCAACATATGCTAAGAATCAACCATTAGCCAATACACTTAAAATTCTTCTTTTATACTCCTCAAGTTCTTCCCGGATATGGCAATACTTTAAAATGATTTTTGATTCAGAATAAATCCTTGTTCTGATGATAAAGAAGAAATAAAATTGGAAGTATAATTTTGCAAGTCAGCTTAATATTCCAAAGCAAGCTTTATGGAGTTCTTATGGTTTGAGTCTTCTGGTAGAATCCTCTACACTCATTCTACAGAGCCCTTTCAAACTGGCCTGTGAGTAGCAGAGTGGCATGTTGGCAAGGCAAAGAGAAGAGAAGAAGCTCTCACTTCTTTCTCTTCTGTGTGCTTCTACCTGTCATATAGAAGTCAGAACCTGTATCACATCATATTTGCCAAAGATAGCCTCAACAGTATCTCCTATCCCATTTGCTTTTTCTACTGTAAGTCATTGATACTCTTCCCAATGACACATGGGGCCTATATCCCCTTCAAGTCTGAGTGGTTTGTGACTCTGTCCTAATTACAGAATGTGACATAAATGACACCTAAGTAGCTTCTTAAACTAAGTCATAAAAAACAATAAAGCTTCAACTTGTTTTGCTGCAACTTGTGTTTGGAAGCATGAGCCACCAAGATAGCTGTCTGGCTGCCTTAGACCACCATGCTGAAAAGAACTCAAACTAGCCCATGTGGGGAAATCAGATGGAGAAGCCCTGAGATTATATGAAGGGAGAAAGATGTGTGGCCAGTTCTCAGCTCTTTCAGCTCTATCTGCACCCAAAGGATAGATTAAACCAGAACTGCCCAACTGAGATTGTCTCAAATCCTTGATACTCAGAAACTGAGAGAGACAATGGACTGATTGTTGATTTAAGCCACTAAGAGTTTCGGTGATTTATTATGCAATAATAGCTACATAGATAATTGATACTGTATCAAAAACCTGAGTGTTGTGGTATTGTGTTTGGAATAAGGCAGCTACAGAAGTTGTAAAGGTATCTAGCAGATTGTTAGAAAGCTGGGAGAAGGGAACCAGCAGTTAGCATAATGGCTATGTCGCTGGACTCCCACGTAGTCGACCGCGGTTCGCGTCCCAGACCCGGTGGCTTAAAACTCACACCAGGCGCATGTGCGTGCGTGCCCAAGATCTCGAGAGGAGAATGGAGGAGAAGGGATTGCGGCATGACCATCCCTCCTGGGGGGTGATTTCTCGCTTTCTGTCTCTCTGTCTCTCTCTGTCTGGCGAGCACACGCGCCCTATAGCGAAAATCTCTTCAAAAAAAAAAAAAAAGAAGAAAGCTGGGAGAAGAGGGAGGCAATTGTCATTGCAAGCTGGAGAATGGATGAAAGTTTACTAAAATTGTTTCCTATGGTAACACGAAAAGTAGAAAAGATACAAAACACACCTGATCATTTGGCCAAGGAGATTTCTAGACAGAGTGTTAAGGATATTGCTTAGCTTTCAGCTGCTGATAAACAGAGGGAATGAAGAATGGAAGAACAAGCTATTAAGTGTTCAAGTACAATAGAAATTGGAGGAAATGTAAAGGATCCAGAAAAAAATCATTTCAGTCTGCAAACGGATGGTGAGGGACTCGAACCATGGTTGGCCATGTGGGAGTCCAGTGCCTTAACCATCACACCACTTGCTGGCCCCTATCTTTGTCTTTTAAATTGGAAAATAATTGTATATATTTACAGTGTACAATTTGATGTTTTGGTGTATAGTGATTAAATCTAATTAAAATACCCTTCATATACTTATCTTGTTGTGAAAATCTACTCTGTTAACAAATTTGAAAATACAACACACTATTATTAACTATAGTCATGATGCTTTAAAATAGAGCTTTGAAATGTATTCTTCCTAATTGAAACTGGCCTTATTTTGAAGAGATTTGTGGGTATGGCTTTTGTCTAATGAAGTAAATTATAAACAGATACACAAGAAGCCCCCAACCATTTTTTTTTTTGGAGAGACTTTTGCTATAGGGCACGTGCGCCTTGCCAGAAAGACAGAGACAGAGAGACAGAAAGTGAGAAATTACCCCCTAGGGGGAATGAGCACGCCGCAATCCCTTCTCCTCCATTCTCCTCTCAGGATCTTGGGCACGCATGCACATGCACCTGGCGTGAGTTTAAGCCACCGAGTCTGGGACTCGAACTGCAGTCAACTACATGGGACTCCAGCGACATAGCCATTACGTCAACTGCTGGTTCTGCCCCCAACCATTTGTAAGGAATTGTATCTGGACTGAAAGCAACAAAGACAGTATAAAATGAAAAGAGGTCTTTTGACTCTTAAATTTTTATGTGCTGAAAATAATCTTAAAAAGGTTACTCAGCTGCAAACATGTGCCACCTTTTATAGAGAAATAAAGAAAATTCAAATAGCAGAATAAGAGCACAGCGGGCAGAGCCAAAAACCAGAGAAGACATCAAGAGATATATCCCCAACTAAGGACCTGCCAACATGGACCTAGTCAAATTGTAGAATTCCTATTAACAAGTAATTGCTGTGTATCTCTCGTTTCTCCTGTTTTTAAGTGAGAACACCTGCAGTATAATAGTTACCCTGTGCACATCACAATATTGTTTGTTGGATAGAAAGGACAGATACCTTGTTGTTTTAGTTCACAGGTACCCAAAGTTCTTTACGTGAGATGCCTCATCTAACTTAGATGAAGAGATCCTAGGTTTTGAGCTACATTTTAGTTTAATGCCTGTTTAGCAGTGTTTTTACCTGTGAAAGCCTTTTATAAGTCATTGCGTTTTTCTCCTCCAGAAAAGAAAAGAACAATAGCAAAACTTCCCCCTAGCTTTCTCTTCTGCTGTGTAGGTGTCCATTTAATATCAGAGGTCTTGGGAGAGGGAGTGAGTATGTTTTGCATGAGAGAAGGATGTGAATCATAGAAAGAGGGTGGACTGTGGCAGAATGTATTTGTCAGAGTTGGCCACAACAATATCTCATCCATGTGTTTTCTTAAATGTGACTTTGAAGTTCCTTCTACTAAGAGTTGGGAGTCTGTGTCCCCTCCCTTTCAATCTGGAAAGGCTTGCAACTGTTTGTAACTAATAGAATGCAGTGGACTCTATATGACTTCCATGGCTAGTTCATAAAAGGCAATGCAGCTTGTGCTTTGTTCACTGGAGCACTTATATTTGGAGTCTTGAGAAACACATAAAAAGTCCAACTAGTAAGCCAGCAGGTAGCATGGTGATTAAGGAGCTGGACTCCCACATGGCTGACTTTGGTTTGAGTCCCAGACATGACAGCTTGAAACTCACACTGGATATATGTGTGTGCATGTCCAAAATCCCAAGAGGAGGGAACCAGCAGTTAGCGTAATGGCTATGTCGCTGGACTCCCACGTAGTCGACCGCGGTTCGTGTCCCGGACCCGGTGGCTTAAAACTCACGCCGGGCGCGTGTGCGTGCGTGCCCAAGATCCCGAGAGGAGAATGGAGGAGAAGAGATTGCGGCGTGACCATCCCCCCTGGGGGGTGATTTCTCGCTTTCTGTCTCTATGTCTCTCTCTGTCTGTCTGGTGAGCGCACGCGCCCTACAGTGAAAATCTCTCCAAAAAAAAAAAAAGAAAACAAAATCCCAAGAGGAGACTGGAAGATAAGGGATTGTGGGGGGGCTATCCCCCCTAGGGGGTAATTTCTCACTCTCCCTTTGTGTGTAGCTCTCTGTCTTTCTCTCTAGCAAGTGCACATGCCCTATGGCAAAAACCTAAAAAAAAAAAAAAAAAGTCCGGTTACGGAGGCTCCCATGCTGCGAGGAAGCCAAGCCACATGGGAAAGCCATGTATAGGCACTCTGATTGATGGCCCCAGTCCTAGAGTTCTCCAGCCCAGACACCAAGCATAAAAGTAAACAAATATACAGATGACTGACTCTCAGCTGTCAAATAATAATCAGCCTTTGATTCTCTCAGCTGAAACCTCAGACATCATGGAGTAGACAATTCCCACTCTGCCCTTTCCAAATTCCTGAGCATAATGCGTAGGTGTTTTGTGCAATTAAGTTTTTTTTTTTAATGAAAGAATCCTTTTGATATTCGTTTAATTTTTCATTTTCTTTTTTTTTTTTTTAGGTTTTTGCTATAGGACACGGGTGCTTGCCGAAAAGAGACAGACAGAGGGAAAGTAAGAAATCATCCCCCCAGGGGGGATAGCCACACCACAATCCTTTCTTCTCTATTGTCTTCTTGAGATTTGGGGCATGCACACACATGTGCCCAGCATCATCTTTAGGTTGCCAGGTCTGGGGCTTGAACCACAGTTGGCCATGTGGGCGTCCAACCACCTTAACCACCATGCCATCTGCTGGCCTTGTTCCATTAAATTTTTGAGATGGTTTATTATGCATAGTAATTGAAATAGGCTATTTGGCTCCACATCATGCAAAATTTTTACACTTTCAACAGCTAGTTATCCAAACCTAGAATTCCTGGTGTGAAGTAAGATAAATATTATGAGTACATGAGATTGAATATGTTCCTTATTGAATGTTGACTGGTTTTCAGATTTAAATGTAGAAGTAAATATGTCATTCTATTGGGTTATTGAAAAAGTCATGATGCATTTTTGCTTAGAAAACCATGTTACGACTTCTCCAATGACCCAATAAATACAACGTTGGCAAAACGTGCTCTGCAAGCCACAGTAATCAGCTGTTTACATGTCAGCCTCTTTCATGTAACCTTCAAGCATAGGGACCCAGTCTCTCATACCTTTGTTGTTGTTGTTGTTGTTGTTATTTAAAGCTTGTTATAGGGCATGTGTGCTTACCAGAGACAGAGAGGGAAAATGAAAAATTATGATCCAAGGGGGAATGGCCACACCACAATCTCTACTCATCCATTCTCCATTTGGGAGTTTGGGCACACACACACATACATATGCACCTGTCATGATTTTCAAGCTGTCAGGTCCAGGACTCAAACCTTATAGTCAGCCATGTGGGATCTAGCTGCCTTAACCTCCGTGTAACCTGCTGCCCTTTAGTGTCCTATATCTTGATATCCTCAGGACCTAGAACAATACTTGGATGAATCTTCCTCATTTGAATACATATAAAGTAAATACTTCTTAAGTGAATGATAGAAATAGATTTTTATAACATAAAAAAATCACCTTTTACATTATGTGGCTTATTTTTAATATTAAAATTAGTGTAAACAAACTCACCAATGTAATTCAACAACTGAGGTATTTATGAACTCCATTTAAAATATTGTCCATTTTTTGTGGCCCTCTGTTTAGCTAGTGAGTAGCCAGATAGTGTGAAAACTAGAGCTGCCTTATTAACAGTCTTCAGGGGAAAAAATGAATACTTTTTGGCAAAGAAAATAGATACTCTAGAATATACTGAGATAAATTTTTTGTTTATGCATCTGTTTGCAAATCAAAATAATAAAGCTAGGTAAATGAAAAGGCAATGCATATTAAATTTATATAACTATTTTACCAAATAAATGAGACCTTACTAGTTATTACCTATACCAACAATGAAGGAGTATTTGCATAATATTAGTATATTTGAATTCATATGTCATCTATTTTGGGTTCGGCAAAGAAAGTAAAATCTCTATAAATCTATGATTATTTCCAAAGATTGGCTTTAAGCCTTGAAATTCTAATTAATGGAATATTCTCTTCACAAATTTTTTAAAACAAATTAGTGAATGGGACCAGCAGTTAGCATAATGGCTATGTTGCTGGACTCCCATGTAGTTGACCGTGGTTTGAGTCCCGGACCTGGTGGCTTAAACTTACGCTGGGCACGTGTGTGTGGATGCCCAAGATCCCAAGAGGAGAATGGAAGAGAAGGGATTGCGGTGTGGCCATCCCCTCCCCCCTGGGATTTCTCGCTTTCTATCTCTCTGTCTCTCTGAAGAGCGCACACGCCCTATAGCCAAAAAAAAAAAAAACCTCTCCAAAAAATAAAAAATTAGTGCCTGCACTTCTGGTACTATGTACCATTACAAAGAAAAATAAAAAAGAACAAAACTCCTTTGTTGCTGCTGTCCTACATGTTATTGTTACAAACCTTGGTGTGTATAAGAAAATGCCAGCAGGACCTCCCATTCATGACAAACCTCACCTCCACTAACAGGAGAAATGTATGGGCAAGGTAGGACAGATAGAACTCAGTTGTGGTATGAGCAGTTGTGGTATTCTGGAACTAAATGTGGACACAACCAACAAATGGCAGCCTCTGTTGGGGCATAAAGAGTTGAGTTGGGCCAAGACTCCTAGCTATCCACCAGAACTTTTTCTTTATTTCTTCTTCTAGTAGTGCATTTTCTTTTAGTTAATGGTCGCTTAACTGCTGCACTATTGAGATTTGGAACCAGAGAATCATTGGTTGTTGGGAACTAAGCTTTGCCTTTTCAGAATGATTAACAGCACCCCTGGCCTCCACCCACTAGATGTCAGTAGCATCCCTCCTCCCCTAGTGACATCCAAAAATATCTCTGTTAACGAATGGCTCCTGGAGTAGCAAAGTGATCCGTACTTGAGAACTTCTGTTTCAGCCAGTTACACATGTGCACATAAAGAGATGGTATTTTCTAGCCTCCCCTGCACCTATGTGGTGCTATGGAGCATGTCTAGTATCAGGAAATCAAATCAGAGCTTGAAGCCAGGATCTAGTTACTTCTTGCCACCTCTGCCAGAATTATTGCAAGAGTCTTCTACATGGTCCCCTTGTTTCTAGACTTTCCCTCCTAGCAATAAGGTCATTTCTCAATATAGCAACTGGAAGGATTCTGTTAAAATGCGAGTCTAGTCAGGTCTTCTTCAGCTCAGAACTCTGCAGTAGCTCTCACCTCAGAAGTCTTTTTTATGTCCCTTTTATCTCTCAGATCTTATCTCCTGCTGCTCTCCTTCTAGCCCAGGGGTCAGCCAACATTTTATTTAAAGGGCCATATAGTAAATATTTAAGCCATGCAGTCTCTGAAGTCTATCTTTCCAATGTATATTTTGAATCTAATTTTCTATAGTAAAATACATACTTCATTCTACTGTGGGCCACAATTCATCTATAGTATCATAATGGGCTGGAAGTAATCATGTAAAAATCATTTAGCTTTCTGCTCAAAATCCATGAAGCAGAAATGTTCTCATTTAATGTCAGTTGTAGTCTTAGACAGTAGTTTGGAAATCAATAACACAGTTGCAATGCTTCAATTTTTTAAGAAGGAAGCAATGCTTTGCGTATGGAAATTCTTTCCCAGTAGTTTCTGTCAATTCTACTCTAGAGTGTTCAAAAGCCACACTAAATTATAAGAAGCATGAAGGTGAACATCTTCCATCTGGAATAGGGGCTGTTAGATTATTAACATCATTTGCCATCTGTTCAGGTGCAAACAAAGTGAATCCTGAGACTGGAGGAGACAGGTGATCGGGAGATGAACCCACTGCTTCACTCAAAATAATGACAATAGCATCAATGAGAAATCACACCAAGCCTTTGCTTTCTAACTTGGATGGTCCTGACTGCCAAACTCTCCAGGCCAATATCATGCTTCAGCCTTCCTCTACATATACTTATGCACTTGATATCAAAGTGGTTACTTTGCAGGATGATGTATTTACCTGGTACTGCCACTACTGTAGAAGCATCAGTCTGAGGCTAGGAAGACCTACATTTCCCAGAATTATTTTCTTGACTGGTTCCAGGTGAGGATTTGCCAATGACAGTTATTTGGGAGCTTTGGAAGGTGAAAGGGATGCAGAGATAATTGTTTTTGAGAGTTGCTGGGGGCCAGATGAGGCTGCTTTGACACCATGGCATTCCAAACCTTTCTGTGGGTTCCCAATTTATGATCCCACTTAGTGAGTTGATATGGCAGCTTCAAAAATTCTCCTGTGGTTTTCAACCTTTCCACCCAGAGCTTCAGGTTAAAGTCCCATCTTTTGACTATCACCTTCTAAGACCTTGACTCCCCCAGTTACTTCCACATGCATATAAACTGTAATTTCTATCCTAAGCTCCTTATTTTGGTACTACTTTTAATGTCTTTGTTGTCCTGACTAATCCCAGATGTGTGCAGGTTTACTGGTATTCCAGACCTTTAACTACAAAACACCATTTTAAAACAAGTTACTGTAGTTTTCTTCAGTTAAGATTTGTTGAGCATCATAATGTACCAAGTATTGAAGAGAAATAGAGTCCTGCTCTTAAAATTAGTGTGGGATTTGGGGAGGGGGTCTAGAACATGTAAACCAATGGTTCTCAGTTAGGCTCAATTTCACGTTTGTTACTGTTTGGAAACATTTTGGGTTGTCAAAACAGGGGAGAGTGTTCTACTGGCTTCTCACAGGTAGAGGCCAGCATACTGCTCAGTATTCTGCAGTGTACAGGACAGCAACCACCACAAATTCCAGCAACCACCAGGAATTATCAAACCTCAAATGTCAATAGTGCTGAGGTTTGAAAACCAGACATAGACAAATGATTATAATGCAGTGGCATATCTGCTATGGTGAAGTGGTGCACAGGTCACCAGACATATAGAAGAGGTAATTTTATGCTAGAGTAATTAAAGGAGCATTAGATGGCATTCTTTCTGTAATAATATCACAGAACCCACTGCCTCTGAAAGATATACATGAACATTATGGATACATTAGAGAAAAGTGACCCATGTAAAGGCAGCTGTTAACCTCCATTTTAGTGCAAATACAGAGAAATTCAAATGTACTGTGCCACTTATCTAGGAGTTAGTATCTTATAATCATCCTGTAAATTAATCAGAGAGGATTTGTTATATATGTAATATATAATATTGTATAGTAATACATATGCACATATAATATACATATTATATAATATATATAATACAAAGCCTGGTTTCTGGAACCAGAACTCCTGGTTTCAGATTTTGGCTCGCCACTAACCAGTGTGGGAGTTGGCTAATTCACTCAAGTCTCTATGGGCCTCACTGTCTTCTGCAATAAGAAGATGACAGTGGCACATTCGTTATAGTGTTTTTGAGAGGACTAAGTGCTTATAATAATGCCTAGTGTACACTGTATGCTCAATCAATGGTAGCCTGGTGGTGATACTGATGATGGTATTAGCATGGCTACCCAGCCCAGGAACATAAATGATCAAATCCGGAAATGACATTATTCTCAATCTCTCAGAGTTGTAATTTTCCCCTATTTCTGCTTTTCTCTTACCAGATTCCTTTATTTATTCCAACCAGGCCATACCATATTCAAGCCTGTGGAAACCTGCACAAATCAAGTCTTTACTATAACCTAGTCAGAACCTCTTCATTCAAATTCCTGAAGGAGAAAATTTCATTGATCACCAAGTTTTATTGACTGTTGCCCCTGGATCATTGGATGGAGAAAGGGGAAGGGTCATGAGATAAGAACAGGACAAACTTAGCGTGAGTTGAAGGGCAAGGAACTCTTCACAGGTGGTGAATGTTCCTGAAAGCATACATACTATATGAGAAACCATAGAAGAAACAATAAAGGCTTGTCTTGAGAAGAGATGATCCTGATTCATACAACAGGTGTTTCCAAAAGAGCAAAGGGCTCTTATGAATGCAGACTCAAATTTATACTATTTGCTCCAAGGAAGCTAATCAGAAATGGTTGACATTACAAGGAGCTAAACCTCCACTCAATATGAGAATAGACTTTTTTTTTTTCTTGGAGAGGTTTTCGCTATAGGGCGCGTGCGCTCGCCAGGCAGGGACATAGAGACAGAAAGCAAGAAATCACCCCCCAGAGGGGATGGTCATGCCGCAATCCCTTCTCCTCCATTCTCCTCTAGGGATCTTGGGCACGTACGCACACGTGCCTGGCGAGTTTTAAGCCACCGGGTCCGGGACGTGAACCGCGGTTGACTACGTGGGAGTCCAGTGACATAGCCATTACGCTAACTGCTGGTTCCCTCAATATGAGAATAGACTTTTAACAACTTTGACTGGAATGAAACATACCTTCCTCTGCCTTGGAAGGTAATTAATTCTGTTACTAGAGATAGTCAAGTGCTTAACCATTTGTTGGAGATGTTGAATGGGTTAAGGGACATATGGCCACCCATTTACACATCTTCTGTTTGTGGGAGTCTCTGATCGTGTGTAGAAACTGATAATGTAAGAAGTCTAAGCGGCAAACTACACTGAAGGTGCTGATCCAGTGCAAGAAAGATGTATTTGACAAGCTGTGCCCTGCTCTAACTCTCTTTGGCCTCCTGAATGTCTCTAGTCATTCTCATCCAGTTTTGAGAAACCCTGCTCAAATATAATCAACCCCACAACAGTTCAATTCAGATGTATTTTTCTTTGAATTATCTTTGATTTGCATGGTATTTTATTTCATAACTTCTAAAGGTTTCAATTAAACAGTAGTTCCCTTGCTGTTGGGAGAAGATTCTAATATTGGATGGATGTATATTTTTATTTTATTTCAAGTTCTTTTATACATTCTATTATGTAATTTAGTTTACAAAGTGAATATTCCAACAAATTTAGATTTCTCCCCAGTCCAGTTGATAATACTATAAAGTTATCTTCAACAGGTAATACCCCATTTATTTGTCCCAGTAATGCTTTGTCTCTCCATTTTTCTTCTTAATGTCCTTCCTCAGACTCTATTCCTTCACTCACCCTCTTTCCACACTATATCTGGTATTCACAACCATTTACTGTATTTCTATATCCTTTAGTCATTTAGTTTTGGTCATAGAGTGCAGAAACTAGGTATATGTTAAGTGGGGACATATAATCTCTCTCCTTCATAGCCTGGATTGCTTCAATCAGCAGTAAATCTTCCATATGCATCCACTTTCCGTCCAAAGCCAGAGTATTGTTTTTTATGACTGACTAGTATTCCATAGAGTATATGTGCCACAGTTTTTCAATCCATTTATCTGTTTGTGGGCATTTGGGTTGGTTCCATGTCTTAGCAATTGTGAATAATGCCGCAGTAAATATCGATGTGCAAGTACTTTTCCAATTAAGAATTCTTAGGTCCTTTGGGTAGATACAAGTGGGATTGTTGGGTCATATGGAAGTTCTGTTTGTAGATTTTTAAGGAATCTCCATATAGTGCTCCACAGTGGCTGGACCAATTTATATTTCCATTAGCAGTGTAAGAGAGTTCCCCTTCCCCCCCCCCCA
>NW_006198945.1:366111-382547 GCF_000334495.1 Tupaia belangeri chinensis
GAACAGCTGCTTGAGTTCCTTGTGTATTCTGGTTATCAGTCCTTTATCTGACACATAGTTTACAAAAATATTTTCCCATCCTGAGGGCTGTCTATTTACACTAATTACTGTGTCTTTTGCATGCAAAAATTTCTTAGTCTGATGTAATCTCCCACTTGTCTATTTTGGGGATTATCAGCTGTGGTTTGGGGGGGTGTCTTAATTAAGAAGTCGTTGCTACCCCAACGTCTCCCAGAGTTTCCCCAGTGTTCTCCAGGAGTAGTTTTATAGTTTGAGGTCTTAGGTTTAGATCTTTGATTCACCTTGAGTTGACTTTTGTTAAAGGTGAAAGATGGGGGTTCAGTTTCATCTTTCTGCAGGTGGATATCCAGCTTTTCCAGCACCATTTGCTGAAGAGGTTTTTCCTTTTCCCAGTGGATTGACTGGTACCCTTTGTCAAAAATCAGTTGGATGGGTGTATTTTTAAAAGCCAACAAACCATGTTTGTGGAGGCCTAACTTTATTATATCTGGTTTTGATAGCCTAGAATCTCCAAATAATATCAACCTTCCAAATAGCCACTTCTTTCTTCCCCCTCACTACTCAATTTCTGCTGTAAGGAGCTCAGAGAGAGGAGAGTCAATGCTGTTGGTCATCAAAGTTTGGTGAGTTGCTTGTTTCTGCAGGGGGCTCAATAAACTCAAGAATGGAGAACTCAATCAATAGGGTTATATCTATGCTTGGTCTTGCCCTTGCCTTCCTACCAACTTGGAAGAAGTATGTTCATGATGAAATCACCCAAGTGTGACTTGGAGAAGCATTGGGTGATTTTGAGCAGAGGAGCAGTGAGGCATGTCTTTAAGAGAGAGAGACGTCTGGGCTGTCATGCCATTGATTTCCACAGCTGCAGAACAAATACATTTCTCTAGGTGAAGACCTATAAACTTGCTTTCTCTGGACAGTCTTATTTCTTTCTGAACTTTGATGATCCTGGCATACTAGCTCTTCTCTAATGTGTATGGACTGTAGATTCTGTTTCAAAATTAGTATTTACTGAAGCAGGTGAACACTGTAAACCATCAGGAGGCATTTGGCTATTGTTTATCCCAAGGACATTGAAAGCAGTGGAATGAACCAGAAACAATCTGTGCTCCATTATTTTGGTTTATCATTTAGCTTTGCAGATGATCTGTGCCCTAGTTCTTCTCTGCTTTCCCCACAACCATTTGTTTGTTAACTAACACATCAACTATGTAACTATAGCTTCTTGTAAGCAACTCTTGCAAAAATAAAAATAAACAATAAAATGAAAAATAATACATAAAGTGAGGATTTGCTTGTTTTCAGTCTCTTTGGTGGAATATCTGTAGTATATTTCCAAGATCTCTCTTTCTCTCTGCTTCATGACCATGGTTACCAGATTTAAGATTTCAGACAGAAATTTTGTCTGTGGGCCCACAGGGAATATTGATTGTAGTAAACACAGAAGATAGATTGGTCAGAGTGCAAAAATAATATAAGTATCTCTTGATCTCTTTGACCAACTGAGTTTCTAGTTAAGAAAGTGTACAGAAAGGTATATAATCCAGTACTTGGCACCTAATGAGGAGTCTCTCTCACTTTTCAAAGATCAAATGCAATAGCTATAATCAAAGAGTAAATCTTACATGGCTCTAAGACATTACATTTTCATGGAAAATTGACTTAACTCCTAGGTTAGTATCTCTTTCTTCCCCCAGCTGTGTGCATTGCAATAAGGCAGATGTTGCACTCATCTGAGGATGACGCTGCTTTGACAATAAAGGCACAGGTCACCAAGTGATGAGCCTACTGGTTCACAGGTATCAAAGTCCTCAGGTGGGGTGTGAGTGTGGGCTGGTAGGATAAGGGCAAGATGCTTAGCAAGTTTTGGTAAGGTGTGGTAGTTAGTGCAAGGTACACTTCCTATTCCTGTCAAAGCAACCAAATAAGGACCCCCTAGATCTACAAGATCTCTGACTACATCTTGAGGGTATCTGAGAACTTTTACGCCAGGAAAGCTCAGGTGAGCTTGTTTACTTGTATCAGGCCAGGTGAAATTACTGGCTCTCAAAATGCTTTTACTGTGTTGGGGCCAGCAGGTGGTGTGGTGGTTAATGGTGCCAGACTCCCACATGGCCAACCTCAGTTCAAGTCTCAAACCTGGCGGCATCTGTCTGTCTCTCTCTTTCTCTCTCTTCCTCTCTGGTAAAATTAAAATAATAAAGTTAAATAAAAAATGTTTTTGCTGTGAAATACCATGTAATCTTACTTATATGTAGAATGTAAAATAGTCAAACATGGGCTGGTCCCATAGCCTGGTGTTTAAGGGAGTGAGATTCCCACATGGCCAACTACAGTTTTAATGGTAGCCCCAGTGGCTTGAAAAACACACTTTGTGCATATATGTGCATGTCCCAGATCTCAATAGGATGGAGAAATGCAGGAGAAGGGATTATGGTGTTACCACTCTCCACTGGGGGTGAGGGAGTACTTTTCACTTCTATTTGTCTCTGTCTCTCTGGTGAGCACACACACCCTCTGGCAATTATAAATAAAATAATCAGTCATTTAGAGTAAAATGGTGGCTTTCAGCAGCCTAGAGAAAGGGAAGCTATTGGTCAAGGAATACTAAATTTCAGTTCTATAAAGTAAGTAAGGTCTGGAGTTCTACTGCAGAGCAAGGTGAATATGGCTTACTGTATTATATATTGAAATTTGCTAAGAGTGTTGCTCTTAAGTGTACTCACCACACACACACACTCACACAAAAGGTAATTATGTGACATTATAGATATGTTAATTAGTTTGACTGCGGTGATTTCATGACATATACATATATCAAATTAACCTAAATATATACAATTTTAATAGTCAATGATCAAAGACAGAAAAAAAATCAAGACAATCTAATCGTGCATTCAAGATACACATACACAAAATCATTTTTGCTGCGACCCAAAATAGAAAACATTTCTATTACGAACCAAGACACACACATACATACTCTCACACACATTAATATATAGTCTTGCATCACTAGACAACTGGGATATGTCCTGAGAAGTGCATCATTAGGCAAGTTCATTGTTGTGTGAACATCACAGTATACTAAATAGACCTAAATGGTATTGCCTACTACATACCTAGACTAGATGGTATAATCTTATGGGCCCTCATGGTATATGCAGTCTGTTGCTAACAAAATGCTGTTACGAGGTACATAATTATATCTAGTGGGAACAAAAGTTTTACAAAGTAGAATTTAGTTTTCCAAAGCAGGGTATGCTCTGATATTTTCCATTTTTTGTCTTAATTTCTATTTTTTCAATAATGTTGGTAGTGAGCAACTGAAGACTTTATGACCCCCAGAGTCATTCATACCCCACCATTTGAAAATTACTGCATTCATGGATTTATCCAATCATTGTTTTTTTCATTGTCCATATTCATTTATCAAATATTTACTGAGTATCTGCCATATGACAGAAATGTACTAGTCATGGGAAAATCTAACAGAGTCTTTCACATGTAGGGGAGAATCTTGATGAAGAGTGAAGAATCAGAGCTTATTTAAACTCATTGCAACTGTACCCATCATGCTCGAAAGACCTTGGAATTTCATAAGGAGTCTGGGCTGGGAGACGGCTTACTATGTGCCAGGCATTATGCTAGGCCCTAAGACTTCCTGCGTCTATACCCTATATGCTATGGATATACATAGTTTTTGCTTGATTTTAGCAACAAAGTAGCAGTAAATGCTTCCATGTCTTTAAGAACATCTCAGGAGAAGAAATCCTCTGCAAGAAATAAGATCCTGTGTTTAAGTTTTCCAAATTCACTTTTCTGCTATCCATGAACTAAGTGCTTGCCTCCAGGATAAAAATGCAGATCCCATTGGAACAGATTACATGGACCTTTATAATCAATCCCTATTCAACTGTTCCACTTTCATTTTCCATCATTTCTCATTACATATGCATTTGCCACTCTCTATTCCCTCCGCCCAAACTTTTCCATGTCTCCAGACCTTTCCATATCATATTCTTTCTGACCAGTGATTCTCTTTGACTTTTGTCTGCTGATGAATGGCAATTCAACCTCCATTCTCAGCTCAAATTACAGCTCCCTCCAGGAGGTTTTCTTCCCTCCTGATTTCTACCATCTCTATTAAGCTGTACTCACAACTTTTTTCTAGTCTCTCGTAAATGCTTGCATTTATTATGTTGGATTTTTAATAACCTAGTTGCATGTCTCATACACTAAACAGTAAGCAAGTTAATTAATCAAAATAACACATAGGATAGTTTTAAAGAGTTAGGACACATTACATGAGCTAGGTAAGGTAAGTTTACATAAAACACTCTCTTACGTTATTCCAGGTAGCTGTCCATTCCTTCTTCATTAGATTTGTGCATTGGGTTAAAGTTAGGTGCAGAGGGACTAGATCCTTGAACAGAAATAGCTATCCACATTTAGAGTCCCTGATATAACAAACGGTATGGCTTCTAATGATTTAGCACTGGCTACTTTTCCACTTTCAGACCCCTGAGCTATGAGCCTTGAGTAGAAATCACAGATTCATTCAACAAATATTTCCTGAGCATGTAGTATATACCAGACATCACAACAGCCTTGACTAAAAGATAAATAACCTCTGCTGTTCAGGAAATTTCTGATGATGTTTTTTCCAAAAGTTTTTTTTTTTTTTTTTAAAAACAAACAACATCAAGTAAGAGGGTATAACCTCTGCTTTACAGGAAATTTTTGATGATGTTTTTTTCCAAAGTTTTTTTTTTTTTTTTTTAAAAACAAACAACATCAAGTAAGAGGGTGGGAAATACTTGATGATTGTTGGCTATATCCAAGGCACCATTCTCTACATGCATAAATTTATTCACTCCTAAAAGCAACGTTATAATAAAGAGTTTAATTATACCCTCTCCTTTTATAATTGCCAGAGGGCATGTGTACTTGCCAAAGGGAAGGAGATAAAGGGAGAAAGCACCCACAATGGAGCATAGTCATACTGCAATCTCTTTTCCTCCATTTCTATATCTTGTTGGGATTTGCGGTGCGCACGCACATGTGCCCAGTGTGTTTTCAAGCTGCTGGCACTGAGATTCAAACCATAGTAAGCCATGTGGGATCCACCTCCCTTAACCACCAGATCATGGGCCAGCCCAAATTATATCCTTTCTACAGATAAAGAAATTAAGTCTCAGAGTGGTTATAGACCATGGCACAAAATCACCCACCACATACAGCACTTGCCAGGATTTGGATTCGACCACCTAGACTCTTGACCCTAAGCTTATCCCACTGTGCTGTGGTCCTCTCCCATATTATTTACATGTTTTAATGAGAAGGGGGATGGATATATATATATATATATATCCATCTATGCCAAAGGGAAGGAATTCACATGGCAGAATTATTCCAGAAAAGGGTACAATAATGAAACATGTTGACAAGGTACTTGGCTGAGATAAAAAAAGGCTGCCTTTGTCAGGGATTTTTGTAAGTTTTCTTGTTCCCTCATCAACCTTTCCTAAATGACAGGAAGTGTGAAAGAGCATTCAATGATTCTATGATGAATTAAGGCATCTGATGTTTGGCAGCCAGGAACCAGCTGTACGATATTCAGTAAGCCTTATCAACTCCCTCTGGAGAAATCACTGCCAAACTACCACAGTTTGCAGTGTTTTATTTTTTCCAGAAAACGCTGTATGACTATTTAGTGCTATTGTTTTACTACTGTACATGCATACACAGTTCAATCTTGTTAATGAAGGCGAAGCTCCTCTCTGGCATGGATTCTGTTACAGATTATTTCCTCCTTGTGTAGGTGAACACAGAGTGGAGGGAGCATCATCTCAGAAATCTCAGAATTACAAGAGAAGGTCTTTTGTGAGGTTCCATTTGGTTCCCAAGACCAGAATGACAATACTAGGTTGCTGAATAGCTAGTGCTACTTTTTTTATTTTGAGAGGTTTTTTTTTTCCTACAGAGTGTGTGTGCTCGCCAGACAGAGACAGAGAGACAGAGACAGAAAGTAAGAAATCACCCCCCAGGTCGGATGGCCACGTCGCAATCCCTTCTCCTCCATTCTCCTCTCAGAATCTTGGGCACACATGCACCCGGCATGAGTTTAAGCTGCCGGGTCTGGGACTCAAACCGTGGTCGACTGCATGGGAGTCCAGTGACATAGCCATTGCGCTAACCACTGGTCCCACTAGTGCTACTTTTAAGAAGAAGAAAAAACTAACAAATAGGATTAAATTATCATTATGATTGAAATCTTTCCTAATTAAAAATAAAATTTATTGGAAAACATAAGCCATAGTTGTGAACTTAGCATTTCATATCAAATAAATAATTTTAAAAATTTATCAGAGAGTGCATGCACTCTCCAGAGAGAAGTAGAGAGAGGGGGAAAGGGAGAAGGCACCACCAATGGGGATGGTCATGTCACGGTTTCTTCTCCTCTCTTTCTCTATCCTGTTGGAATTTTGGAATATGCACACATACATACCTAGGATTTTTTTTTTAAGTCTTTGGGGTCAAGATTCAAACTCCATGGTCAGTCATGTGGGATCTGACTTTCCTAATCACTAAGCCACAGGGCCACCCCCCAAAAATAATTTTATTAGTTTTTTTCTATGTTTTAATAGTGTGCCTTGTTTTAGACTGAGCATATTGCAACATGTGTACATTTTAAAAATGGGCTCTGTGCAGTGTGGGGGGCATGGCCACACTGCAATCCCTTTCCCTTCATTCTCCTCTTAGGATTTTGGACACACATGTGCATGTACCTAGTGTGTTTATCAAGCCTCCAGAACCAGTACTTGAACTGTACAGTTAGCCATGTGGGATCTAGCTGCCTTATCCACCACACCACCAGCTGACTCCAAGGCTCCATTTCTAACAAGCTCCAAGAGATGCTGATACTGCTGCTGGTGGTCAGCAGGTGATATTTTAAGAAGCAGGGCTTTAGAGCAGTAGTTCTCAAACTTGGTTGCACATTAGAATCACCTGGGAAGCCTTAAAAACCTAAGATATCATATTTTAGCTGTTGTGAATAATGTTGCAATAAACATGAATGTGCAAGTACTTACTATATTCCTACCCTTTGGGTAGATACCGAGGAATGAAATTACTGAACATTTTGTATGTTGTAAAGATATATAGCAATTGAATGTATATAATAATAATAATAAAATAAAAAATAAAGAAAAGGAAAAAATATATATTTGAGTTTCAAACCCAAATATTTTGATTTTAAGATCTGGGGTGAAGTCTGGGCATTGGAAATTTGTTTTTCTTCCTGCCAGAGGGTACATGTACTCCCTGGAGGGTGGGGGGAGGAGAGAAGGAGAGAGGAAGAAAGGGAGAAAGCATCTCCCATGGGATATGTCCATGCTACAATCCCTTCTCCATTTCTCTCTCCTTTTCAGGATTTTGGGCATGCATGCACATATTCCTGGCTTGTTTTTCAACCTGTCGGCTGCCTCCACCACCAGACCACTGGATGGCTCAGACATTAGGATTTTTTAAGAAGTTCCCAGGTGTCTTGAATGGGTAGCCAGTATTGAGGACCATGCTCTAGTGGGTTGCTGTGTTTCTAGAAAATACCAGAGCACATTTCTGGTGGGACTTGTGTTACTCTTGAGTAAATCCGGCAGCAGTAGATATGCATAGCGAAATTAAATGGCACCACTTAATAACCTCTTAATTTGTATACCTATGTCAACTTTTGGAAAAGCAATTAAGTCATACAACCAACAAAATTTATGTCCCCATTACCACTACAATGAGCCATACTTTGGATTCCTTATTATCTGTTGTAAATAAAAGTACTTCATATAGAACAAAGCAGCCTACTTACAAAAGAGGAAATTCCTAATTAAAAGGTTTTTCTGGCTATCTTGTCTTTTAGGTTATATTGGCTCTAACTAATTTTTCTTGATAGGAGTGACATTTTTGTTTATAGTAAGCAGGTTGCACTCATGAAACTAAACATTTTGTTTCCCTTAAAAATTCATTCCTGGGACCAGTAGATGGCAGAATGGTTACATTACTGGACTCCCACATAGTCAACCACAGTTCAGGTCCTGGACCTGGTAGCTTGAAGCTTATGCCGGGCATGTGTGCATGTGTGCCCAAAATCCTGAGAGAAGAAGGGATTGTGGCCTGGTCATCCCTCCTGAAGAGTGATTTATTGCTTTCTCTCTCTCTGTCTTTCTCGCAAGCACACACCATAGTAAAAATTTCTCCAAAACAAAACAAAAAAACTCACAATGGGCCCATGTACACACATACCCAAGATCCTGAGAGGAGAAGGGATTGTGGCATGGCCTTCCCTTCTGGGGGTGATTTCTCGCTCTCTGTCTCTCTGTCTCTCCAGTGACTGACTGCACATGCCCTATAGCAAAAAATTCTCTCTCTCTCTCTCTCTCTCTCACACACACACACACACACACACAAATCATTCAATTGTGTCCTTTCTGTCCCTTAGATCAGGGCTTTTACACCTTGGCACTATTGGCATTTGGGTCCGATGGTCTTTTGCTGCTATCCTGTATGCTATAGGATGCTTAGCATCCCAGGCCTGTAGCCACCAGGTGCCAGCAGCACACACAGTCTCCACTCCCTGAGTTGTGAGAATTTAAAATTTCTCCAGGCCTTGCCAAGTGTGCCCAGGGGCAGGGGAAAAATAGCCCCTGGTTAAGAACCACTGCCTGAGATCAAAGGAGGCTTTCCTGTCACTTACTCACAGTTTCATCTTGAACTTCTCAGTGTGGGAAACTGTCCAAGTTCATCTACAAATGAAAGGTGTATCAGCAAGGTGGGATAAGCCATTTTCTGAACAATGGACACTGCCTTCAAGACTATAGTTTTTGTTGCCTGTTTAATTATTTAATCTTATTTATTCTCAATTGCAAGATGAGTTTAGAATAATTTACAATTAACATTCCAAGACAAAATGAACATTAAGGATGCTGCTTTTTCCTTGAGCCTAGCTCCTCCTCAAGAGTTGAAAGTACTCTCACATCCCAGGAATTGCCACAGTGCCAACTATTACTCTGTTCTTAACATTTTCTACCCCACATTAGAACATTTTTGTACATAATTTTTTTCTCTTGTGGACCTCTGAAAATGTCTAAAATAGGTTTGGGACAGTTTCTGTGTCCTCACTCTCCCTTATCTAATATAGAACACTGTATAAAGCAAGCAAAAAACTATTTGTTGAACAAATGAGTTCTATAGTTGTCCAGTAGCTTAGAGTGAAAAATAAGATGGACCACTTCCTTATTCCTATTTGTGCATGAAGCCAGGATCATTGATTTTCTAAATGTTTACATCTGTACATCATGCTACTTCCTCAACCAGGTGGGAAATAACTCTAACTTCACTCAAGCATTTTGTCCCAAAAGGAGCTTGTTACAAACAAGAATGGCTTTAATGGGAGAAAAATTAGTACTGTGATTAGGCAAACCCACATCCCTCTAGTGTATTGTCAGGGAAGCACCAGATTTCTCTGATTCAGTTTGATATTTTTATGAGTATCCAGATATGCTGAAATAACTACAGTTTGAGTCACCATAACAAATCTTACACCAATTAAGAACTACAGTATATGTCACGGTAGACTATTACTCAGCCATAAAGAACAGTGAGATCCTGTAATTTGATACAAAATGGACAAACCAGGAAACTATAATGCTAAATGAAATAACCCAGATTATGAAAGACAAGAACAGCACGTCCCTGCTTAACATACACGAAATGTCTGCACTCTATGGCAGAGACTGAGAGACTCAAAGGCAGAAGTACAGAGGCCAATTGTGGATACCTCAGGCTGCATAGGAGATGAGGGGTGCACTAGGGAGGAGCTCAAGAAAAACATTTAACAGGCAGAAGAATGCATACACACAAGGCAAATAGAGTATGGAACAACATACTACAACAGAGTAAAAAAGAAAAAAGAAAAAAGGGCACTGCCATTCCCCAAAAAAGGAACTAGTCAAACAAATATCAAGGGTGCACATCATGATGTTCTTTGTTGAAGATGATGAATATGGTAATATTCTTTTTTAATAATTATTTATTTAATATTATTATTACTTTTTCACATGAGTTTTGGCACAGAAAGAGAGAGGGAGGGAGAGTGAGAAAAGCCACCTGGCCCGGAATTCAAACTGCGGTTGGCCATGTGGGAATTCCAGCGCCTTAACCACCATGCCACCTGCTGGCCCCAAGTATGGTAATATTCTTGATTATCACACACCGCATGGATGTTGTACTCCACAAATATGTACAGCAATTCAATGTAAATACGACATTATAAAATAAACTTTAGTAAGAGCTAGACAGTAGAAGGAGTAGGTTCAAAACATCTACTACCATTGCCTTTATAGTAGAGCTGAAAGCACAGGGTTCATTTCCGGGATATAAAGCAATAGAATTATTAAGTTCTCAGGAAAGTCATGATATATTTTCCTATGTTTTTCTATGCAAAAATATGTCATGACTTTCCCAACAACCCAGTATATTACGAAATCTGTAAAGTTGTTTAGAAAACCCAGTAACTCAGAAAATTTTTAGCAATACCAACTATGAGGCAATAGATAGAATGCAGTTGTTTATCTGTAATTTGGATAAACCATTATTCTGTCCTCAGAGATGCCACTAGCTGCTCCTAGATTATTGGGTCTCTGTTTCCATACTTTGGACAAGTAGTTGCTGTAGGATCTGTTCGGTATGTAGTAAAGAAGCAGAGGATGGGATTCAATGGACTGTGATCCTTATCAGGCCCCTGGCCCAGCGGGCATTGCAACTTAGTGTGCGTTTTTTATTTCTCCAAAACAACCTGGAGACAAGGAATGGTATGCAAGAGGTATACTTAGGAAGCAATATCAGAAGTGCAGTGAGGGAGTGGAGAAGTGGAACTGGAAAAGAAGGAAAGTTAATAAAGGATATGTGAAGATCGGCAGGTTGCTGACCCCAAAACTCCCTAATGTGTCATTGAGCAACATTGCTTAGGTACCTGAGTCTCCTTCTGATTTCTCCCTCCTTTGGGAGTCCCCCTATCAACTCCCCTTCTGTAGTTTGACCCCTTTATCTAAGCCTCTGGATCATCTAATACCGTGAGGGGCCTCCCACTCATGCAACTCCGTCTGAGAGATGCCCAATAAGTTTGTTGTATGTTACTGCCTCTGTAGTCATTTACTTTCCCTCAAACCCCTTATCAAGCTTTCAGAAGCAATACAGCCCAAGTGATACCTTGATTTTAGCCCAGTGAGATCTGTATTTGACCTTTGACCTCCAGAATTACAGATAGTAAGTTTGTCTTGTTTCAAGCCTCTGAGTTTGCAGTGATTTGTTATGGCAATGATAAGCATTTGTTACTGCAAATAATTCAAGTTATTTTCATGTTTACACTTAAACTTTGCTAAAGTCATAGCGTGTTTCTCGGATTTTAAAAGCTAGTTCTGGCAAAATTATAAAAAGGCAAACTATCATATAGTCATAATGCTTCATGTCTCTAGGGAGGGGCTTTCAGATAAGGACAGACTAATTAAACATTAAGAGTGAACTTAGAAATGCCAAAGCAGCATTTTCCTTATCTCATGCCTCATTCTAATCTGATCCTTGCTATTCACGGTGATAACTAATACTGTTCCAATCTGATTGTAGCATTCCCTTATCTTTTTTTCAAAGCATTATCTTTTAATTTTAATAATAAACTAAATATTGATTATGAAAGTAGTATAGCTTTTGTTTCTTTGTCAAGGGCATGCATCTCAGGGATCACAATTCTGTAAAATTAATAATAAACTGTAACTGCATTTTAATGTACAGATGCCCCCCCCAATTTATGATGTGTCAACTTATAAATATTTTTTGAGTTTACAGTGATGTGAAAGTGATATTTGTTTACTAGAAACTGTAATTTAGGTAGATAGATTTAACACTTTATGATTGTTTTAACTCAATGCATTTTTGACTCATGATAGTTACTACTTAATAATAGGCATAAAGGACATTCCTTCATGTTTAAAAACTTTTGCTGGCTCCCACTTGATAGCAATGGAAGTCTTCCTCTCATGCCCCATGTTCTCAGCATTTGGCTAGACTCAGCTCTTTATGGTATAATGAAAGTACCATGTTGTGTCTTGCCTTTGGGCCTTAGCCAAAACATCCTCCTCACCCCTCTTCACCTGGCACATTCCTCCTCCTGGGTTGAGGCCTAGATGAAAGATCAACTTCCTGGCACTACCAAATGGAGGAGATGCTCCATTCTCTGTCATTACCAAGTCATGCACTTAAACCTTTCTCATAATGCACAACATACCCTTGAAATCATTTGTCTGTCAGCCTGTCTACCTAGTAAAGAAAATATGAACTACATTAAAAAGGAGACTAGTTGATACAAGTTTTCCTTCTCATTTAAACCTTGAACTCCATTCAAAAAGGAAAAAAAAATGTATAAAGCCAAAGTTTCTAAAGAAGTCATTAAGAGACTTTGAATTAAGGGGATTAGAATTTTTAACTAACTTTAAAACTATAGAAATACAAAACATCATTGAAGCTAAATGCCTGACGTAACTGTTTTGTTGAAAACAAATAAGTGGGATAACTGCTACAGGTTATTGCTTACATTTTTAACTTATGTATAAAATTCACTTCTTTTATTCTCATCTCCTCTTTACATTATTTCCATTTCTCTGCCTCCCTTGAAACATCACAAGAGCCATACTTTTGTCTGTTTATCCATCCTATCTCACAAAACCCTCACCCTGGATCCCAGGTTGGCTTCTTGGGTATACAACCTGTACAGGCATATAGTATTTTACGCTCTGATAAGTCCTAGGATTGATTTAATGTTTTGCTGCTGCCATCCTGAAATTCCTAATAACTTTTCAACCAGGGATTCCACATTTTCATTTCAGTAGATCCTGCCTAGATCAATCCTGGAGCTTACCATTTGGTTCTTAGTGCAGGCTGCAGAAGCTCTTTGTAGAACCTCAAAGGTTCATTGATGCCCTCCACAGATTTGATCTCTACTTTTGCTGGACCCTAAGGCTGCTTAGGAAGACATCTATGGGTTCCTGGTGATACATTTCTCAATTTTCCAACATTTAAAATCTTTCCCATTGTTCTCATACCTCCGGTTCTGTCACTTCCCTCTCTCTGAAAACGAATGTTTCTTATATCACAGAAAACAATGAGATGCTATGTGATAGTCCTTCAATATCCTGCCTGCCCACCCACAAACTTTCCCTGTCCTTGGGGATCAGCAGTTGGTGTAACGGCTATGTCGCTGGGCTCCCATGTTGTCAACCATGGTTAGAGTCCCGGACCCTGTGGCTTGGACTCACTCCGGGAGCATGTTTGTGTGTGCGTGCCCAAGATTCTGAGAGGAGAATGGAGGAGAGGGGATTGTGGTGTGGCCATCCCCCCTGGGGGGTGATTTCTCGCTTTCTGTCTCTCTGTCTCTGTCTTTCTGGTGAGCGCACGGACCCTATAGCAAAAACCTCTCCAACAAACAAACCCTAAAAAACAGCTTTCCCTGTCCTTATTTCTTCTTCCTTTTCCCAGCTAACAGAAGGTATGCCTTCTGGATAGGGCTGGTGGTTCCACTCAAGCATGCTTCCCCACCTTCCTATTAAACTCCCCAAAATAAAACAATTCTTGCTATAAACAACTCTCTCATCAGCACTTAAATACACTCAAGTCTCTCATTTAAAAAAATGCTAAACAAAATAAAACCCAAACAAACAAACAAAAAAACCCTATGGCCTATGTTTCCTTCTTGTTTTTGGAAAAGTCGGACATACTTAATATCCTTACTTCTTCACTGCCTTCTTCAGCTCTAGGCTCCCTGAAATTTTGTGTCTGCCTCCATCTCTCCATTGAGCCTCCTGTTAGAGTTGTCATCATCCTTTCAGTTCCTGAAATCCACGGACACTTCTTGTTTTTTTTGTGGCTGTTTTTGTTTTTTGTTTTTTTTTTTTTTTTTTTTTTTTTTTTTTTTGCCTTATTTGAACTCTGGACACTAAGAACTTTCTTCCTGGTTATCTTTCTTCTTTTGGCTTAGGAGAGATTACACATTCCTGGTTCTCGTCTGATCTGTTCAAATGTTTCTTCTTTGTCTCCCTCATAGGCTCCATTTCCCTTGTTTATCTTCGACATGTTGCAGCTCACAGGGCTTTGCCCCGAGCCCCCTACATATCCTGTCTTCCTGCTTCTTCCCTTTTCTGTCTCTTCTCTCCCCTGCCCTCCTTGCCCTTATCCTCTTTTCTTCTCACTCTGTACACGCCTCTTGGGTAATCTCATTCATTTCTATAGTTGTAACCTCCATCTGTATCCTGATGAGTCCTCAACATGTCTCTTCTTCAAGTGCTGAGGGCCTCCTCATGAACATCTCTACCTCTGTGTCTCAAATTTCAATTTAGCTCACACTGAACTTAATACCTGCCTCTTTCCCCCAACCCACCCCATCTTCATCCTATAACACCATAACTCTCACCCCCTTAATAAAGCCATACTCCTGGAAGTCATATTAGACTTCTCCCTCTTTGCATTCCATATAGTCAATTAGTACATGGCCTATGAATTTTGCTTTCTTAATTTTCTAAAAATCATTTAATTTTTGTCACCTTTAGGCCCTCATCATCTCTGGTTTTGATCACAAGAACCTTTTATTATTGTCCTGTTCTATTAGAAGCATTCTCCAGAGTGCGCAACTGGATGGTTTTTTCCATAATGCAAATCTGACCATGCCACCCCTTATTTAAAACCTCTTCATGTCTCCTCATTGCCTTCAGGAGTAAGTCCAACCTTCTTAACCTGAGGCAAAGCCTTTCCTTGCCTGGCACCTGCTCAGTTATCCAGTCTTCTGTTTCGGTACTCATCTTTAAGGGAGCCTGGATATTGGCTTGGTGCTTGTCTTCATTGGCTTTTCCTACAAGGCCCTGAGACAGGGATGTGTGAGTACTAGTAGTTTGAGAAGTGATTTCAGGAAGCAGTAGTGGAAAAATAAGGAAGAGAGGCAGGGAAAGGAAAAATGTCAATTCAGGGTGCATTGTGGGAAACTGGGGCTCAATCTCACTGGGAATCACTGGACGAAGAAACTAGGATATTTCTCCCCAGTCCCCAGCTATTAATGGTGGAGGGCTGTTCTTGGAGTCTTGAACTCTCAGCATTTCCAGCCTGCCTTGTAAAATCTGAGCATGGTCTTGGGACCTTGGTAACACACCTTCCCTCTCCTGACACCAAAGCAGAGTGGAGCTTGTCATAGGAAGCCATCAGAATACATGTCAACAATGAGTGCCACAGGGTGGGGCATTGACAGTATCTACAATAGGGCACCTCCACTGTGTTTCCATGGCACTCCTGTGGCCTCTAACCTAATACATACCATAAAACAAATACATGTGTTTATTAGTCTAACTTTCCTTGGACAATGAGCATCTGAAGGACAGACTATTTTGGACTTTGTAGATGGCTCCTAGTAGGTGTGCAATATATTTACACTAAGTATATGAATTAATTAAAAAATAAAATGAGATTGAGAGTAAGAGAATTAAAATTTTAAAGACTAGAATATCAGACAAAAAAAAAAGAGAATATAAATAATGGGAAATACCTTGAAATAAAAAAAGCATCAGAGGAAGACACTAAAACTACAGGGATTTCATTTGTAAGGCTGTCTTACAAATCGCTTTGCATCTTGCCAAAGAGAATTTCATATTGCAAGCCCTAAATTAACAGTCTGTCATAATACCTAGCAAAATGGAATATGCTTGGAAAAGAATACCTTAAAAATACTTCAGGTCTCTACATTTCTGACAAGTACCAGATCTATACCCTGGTGGTATAGGGAATTACAAAGTACCATGACATTTATTTATTCTTTATGGCTTTCACAATTAAATCTAAATTCCTAATTCATGCAGGTCTGTCAAAGCCTCATCTAAATTCCTCAACCTTTAAGATAAAAAGCAAACATGCCTTCTGCCTCTTTTAGGAAACAGTTACAACCTCTTCAACATCATACTTGCTAAGGAATCAGTTGTTACCGTAATTAATGATCTATGAAATCTTCCTTAAACACCTTGTGCAAACATGTGGCAGTATATGGAAAAATGGTAAATGATAAAAGAACATACATCATTTCTCTATGTTCTTTTTGAAAGGAGAAAAAATAAGAGCTACAATCATGGAGCTTCCTTTCCAAGGTCAAAGAAAAAGACTGGTAGGGGACCAGCAGTTAGCGTAATGGCTATGTCGCTGGACTCCCATGTAGTCGACCGCGGTTTGCGTCCCAGAACCTGGTGGCTTAAAACACACACCGGGCATGTGTGCATGCATGCCCAAGATCCCGAGAGGAGAACGGAGGAGCAGCGATTGTGGCGTGGGCCTCACCCACG
>NW_006198945.1:383129-392336 GCF_000334495.1 Tupaia belangeri chinensis
GGTCAAAGCCTGCTCTTTTGTTTTTTTTTTTTTTTTGTTTTTTTTTTTTTTTTTTTTTTTTAACAAAGTATCTTATGTTCTGTTTGTTAATCTTTCCATGGTTAGATTTCCAACATCCAACCAGTCTGACATGACTATGGACACATTAGTAAGGGTGTGAAGTGATCATAGCATTGCTATTACTTTTTTTTTGAGAGAGAGAAACAGAGAGGTTTTTGCTATAGGGCGTGTATGCTTGCCAGAAAGACAGACAGAGACAGTGAGACAGAAAGTGAGAAATCACCCCCCAGAGGGATGGCCATGCCGCAATCCCTTATCCTCCATTCTCCTCTCGGGATCTTGGGCACGCACGCACATGTGCCTGGCGTGAGTTTAAGCCACCAGGTCCGGGACTCGAACCACAGTCGACTACATGGGAGTTCAGCGACATAGCCATTACGCTAACTGCTGGTCCCAGCATTGCTATTACTTAAAAGACATTATAAGGGTTTTCTGGATCATCACTATCATCTGACACTCATTAGAAAAGTAGAATACCTGGGGCCAGCAGATGGCATAGTGGTTATGTTGCTGGACTCTCACATGGCCAACTGCAGTTTGAGTCCTGGGCCAGGTGGCTTGGAAACCACGCTGGGCATGTGTGCATGCATGCTCAAGATCCCAGGAAGAGAATGGAGGAGAAGGGTTTGCAGCATGGCCATGCCCCCTGGGGGGTGATTTTTCCTTCTCACTGTCTCTGTCTTTCTGCCTCTCCAACCAGCACATATGTCCAAAGGCAAAAACCTCTAAAAAAAAAAAAAAAGAAAGAAAGAAAGAAAGCAAAAAAGAAAAGTGAAATCCCAGGACATGTTCTGACCTTCTGAATCAGAATATCACAGGCTGGGATGAGGGAATCTGTTTTAGTTAAGCCTCCAGGTGATTTTCATGTACACCAGAGTTTGAGAAGGAAGCACTGTGCTGAAGCAGGATGATCAGGGTGTGGCCAGCTCCATTCTGTGAACTGTTTGTTGTGGCCTGCAACTGGACAAGCATGATTATTATGGGTTATTCTCAATTCATGTGCGAGTCTAAGTAGTGCAGCTTTTTGTGAACTCCCCCAATTTTAGTAGCCAAATTAAAAAATTCCCACTGGATTTCTTCCAGAATGGATGAAGATACTGCTCCCCTTGTTCAACACTGTCTCGCTGCCTTCCCTTTTTCTTTATACTAAACAGCATTGTGTAGACCTGTGAACCATACACATCCAGGTGTTAATCCTAAAAATAAGCTTTCATCATGACTCTTCACACCTCTGAGCATTTCCTTAATAGGTGTGAAAAAAAAAAACTTAATTTTTTCCTACCCACATACAAGTACCTCCACCTCATGAAATCTGGTTATTAACTTAGAGTTTCCCAGATGTGGGCCCTGCCTTTATGCATGAAGATGTGCATAAAATCATATAACTATTTTCTTAGGGCTTGTGGTGTGTAGCTCCACATGACTTGTGTCATTATTTAATAAATCCAGTCAGATGGAGCTTTTGTTTATACACAATTGAGTGTACATTTGCATAAATAAATCACATTTCAAAGATAGACTGCTGAAGAGAATTTTCTAACATTCCAATGCCTTCTTCTAACATATGGGCCAGTGGTCCCCACTTACATATGAATCTTGCAGCAATTTATTTTGAGGTTCTCAGAACTGAAAGCTCTCCCAACTTACTGGGCAGACATGATTTGCATACAAGGAAAAGAAACAATTTAGGCTGTTGCATATTAAGACGTGTATCCTGACAGTGCTCTAAATAAGGGGGTTCTCTACTGCAGCATTATCACCATTTGGGACTGGGCAATCTTTGTTATGGGGGGCTGCCCTGTGCATTGTGGGAAGTTTAGACATATCCCTGGTCTATACACATCAGATACTAAGAGGATTCCTCCCCTAGATATGACAGCCAAACACATCTTCAGACAATGCCAAATGTTCCATGGGGGGTAAAATTGCCCTAGGTTTTTACTTAACCACACCAAGTATGGAAAGTAAAATGTAAAATTGAAGAGTTGAACATTCTCATAATTCTTTCCACTCCTCTGTTTTTAAACAATTCAGTTTAAACAAACTCATGTTTTCATTTCTATGATTATACAATTAGCAGTATACAGGCCACGTCTGCCTGTGCAAACTAATTTCCCTTTGTAGAAGAAAGGTCAGAGAAGTGTAAAGGGAGGAGGCTATTCCAGCTTTCCTAAGATACTTTATTTTAATTTGTAAAATATGCTCCTTGATAAATCGAGCAAGAGTTTTCTAACCTCGGGACCAGCAGTTAGCGTAATGGCTATGTCACTGGACTCCCACATAGTCAACTGCGGTTCGCGTCCCGGACCCGGTGGCTTAAACTCACGCCGGGTGTGTGTGCGTGCGTGCCCAAGATCCCAAGAGGAGAATGGAGGAGAAGGGATTGCAGCGTGGCCATTCTCCCCAGGGGGTGATTTATTGCTTTCTGTCTCTCTGTCTCTCTCTGTCTGGTGAGCACACGTGCCCTATAGCAAAAAAAAAAAAGAGTTTTCTAACGTCAGAGTCTACTACACACCTATTGCTAGAGAAAGTGAATACTAAAATGAGTAATCATTTTACAGAATTTACCACATGCATGCTAGGGCCTGTTTTATAAGCTTTACTCATGGGAGCTCATTTTATTTTTACCACAGTCTTATGAGGTGAGTTGTATTATTCCTTTTTAAATACAGGGGAACAAAACCAATGGTGTTTGTTTGTTGATTTAAGTAACCTACCTACCAAGGTCACAAAATGTCGAGCCTCCATTTTAATGTTGATATTTTAGCCTCTTCATTATAGAAGGAGACAATGAAGGAGACAAGCACAACTCCAAAAGGTCAAGCCATCTCACATAATACCAACCTCAGACCAAATTAGTCTGAGCCTATGATAAAGTGAGACAAAACAAGGCCATGACATAGTTTTGTCTAAACACAGACAAAAACAGGGTCACTATGCCATTTATAAAATCCTAAACATCTTTTTCTCTTGGTTAAAATGAATGACTGATGCTTCTTCACTGAAATCAGTTCTATCCTCATTCTATAGATAAAATAATCTATGTGGTAATATCTTTGATTTGACTAATATGCAGTGTATTCATGGGAAAGCATACAAAATGGGGAAAAAACATTTCATATGCTGTAAAGATATACAGTGATTAAATGTAAGTTTTTAAAAAGTAATAAACTATGAAATAAAAAAATATTGAGGTACTCAATCAGGATTTCCCCAGCTTTCTGGTAGCATCTAATCTAGAGTGAACTCCTGCTTCCTTATACTCTTCATCTCCTCTTTTCAATCATCCAATTTATAGAGACCACCCCTCACTCTGGCTCCTCATGGTGTGCATTCTCCCTTGCTGCAAGGAGTAGTAAGCCTTATTTGTCTAACTATAGGCTTGTTACTGGTGATCTTTGCCTAAAGAGCATTGATACCTATTTTCTTTTAGTACAAAGCTAGAAGTAGCAATTAATTTCCCAGATGACTGAATCAATATTTTAAAAAGATTAATGCAATTTAGAACATTGGACCAAATACAATGAGGAGAAAATTTACCTGAATAAATACAAGTGTTTATTTGGTTTTAATTTTTACTAGGGGAGCATGTGCATTCACCAGACAGAGAGCGAGTAAGCACCACCCCCACGATGGGCATGGTCATGTTATAATCTTTTCTCCTCTATTTCTCCATCCTGTTGGGATTTGGACATGCACACACAAGTGCCTGGTATGTTTTTAAAGCTGCCAGGGCTAAGATTTGAACTGTGAAGTCAGCCCTGTGGGGTCCAGCTCCCTTAACCACTAGGCATTGGGGCTAGCTCACGAAGTCCTTTACTTACAGAAAAAAACACATGATCAACAATGAATATATTGACAGTTATTCATCTTAATTACAGAAAAAATCTGGGAAATCCTTAAGCATTAGCAGGGTCAAAATGAGCCAGTTTTGGAACATGGCTACTTAAAGTCACTTCTATAATTTCATGGTCTATCAAAAGAATCAAAAGTCCAGATAAAAAGAGGGAATACTACTCTTTTCTGTTATATGTTGATAATTCCTAGACTATCTTTCAGATTCTGTGACTCATCCTTCATGAGGATCATTAGCAAATTAGCAAACCAGAGAAAGGGTGACCAGAATGGTGAGGGGTTGGCTGTCAGCAGTATCATAGGAAAGACTAGGTCAATTTAGCAGAGAAGATTTTGGAAGACTGGCCAGTTCACCATCCCTAAGTGTTTGAAGGAGTGCCAGTTGAACTGAGGAGATTCTGGGATATTGATTGACTTGGACCTTTTGGAGGTGGAGCCCTGTGGATTTATTTATTTTAGAGAGACTTTTTTTTTTTTTTTTTGGCTATAGAGTGCATGTGCTTGCTAGAGAGATGGAGAGACAGAAGGTGAAAAATAGCTCCTTCCCCAGGGGACTGGCCATGCTGAAATCCCTTCTCCTCCATTCTTCGCTCAGAATCTTGAGCACACACACATGCCTGGCATGAGTTTCAAGCCTCTGGGCCTGGGACTTGAACCGTGGCCTACTATGTAGCAGTCCAACGAGGTAAACATTATGCTATCTGTTGGTCCCCTCTGTGGATTTAAATAAGCCACTCCCAGATGTCCATTTGCACTGGGCCCTTGTCCTCTGGCTTTAATCCACTGATGTCCCAGTGGAACAGAAAGATCTAACGCACTTAGAATACTGAAAAGGAAATAATGCAGGGTTTCTGAACCTAGCAAGTGGAGGGACAAGGCTTCTTCTATTATAATATATGTTGTTTTCCTTCCTAGGGCATTGCATTAGGGTTTGAGGGTAAATTCTGAGTAAAAATAAAAGTAGTTTACTGTCCTCATATGTTTATTTCCCTCCAATAACTTAATGGAAAGTTGACTGTTTGAGAGAGAGAGATTCAAGTATTTCTAGGTAAAAATGTTCTAAATACTATTGGGTTGGTGGAAAAGTCATGATGTATTTTTGCTTGTTTTCCTATGCAAAAATGTGTCCTAAGTTTTCTGACCACCCAATGTCTCCCAGTATCATTCAATTCTATATTCTTTTATAAAACACGCACAACAAATGGGTAGAAAGTGACACATATTAGGCACTATGGGGACTTGAGAGAATGAGATTATTTCAATCCTGAATCAATCAGGAAATTATCTTTTGAGGAATTAACAGTTTGGTTATGATTTAAAAGACAGGTTTTAAAAAAAGGTGGAGAAACAGAAAACTCTCTCTCTCTCTCTCTCTCACACACACACACACACACAGAGTACTGATTGCTCACTTTCTCAAATTACTATCATCTGAGACATTTTGTTCAGGGCCCCTCATCTCACCTTGTTGTCTAATCAGGTTAAGAGACCGCATATTTTCTTCCTGGGAAGGTCAAACAGTCTAAACAGTATGTTGTTAACATCATTCTTTTCAAAAGGCAATTTGTCATTAGGTGGCCTAAAAGCCATAACCACATTCTCAAGCAACCACAGTTTTTGTTTAGTTGCTAAAAATAAAGTCAGGACTTTCTGAGTGTGACTGGAAACATCTGAAATCAGGTACAATGCTAGAAGTGAGGTGTGGTACAGCCAGATATAAAAAAGAAAGGAAGTGATAAATACTGGTGAGGCTTTAAAGTTCTTGGAGGAAAGTTGTTATGACTCTCACGTGGTGTGAATATTTCTTATTGGAGCGGGGGAGGTAACACAAAAATACAGTTTTACCACATAGATTTGTTGCATCAGCTTCTAATAAACTAAAGTTGGCCAGTTCTTTCAGTGTGATTGTTTCTGAGGAATTCTGCTTTGATCAATTCAGCAGTGGCTGCTTTGCAAAACTTGGAAAAGATAATCAGAACAGATATACCCAGTTGCAAATTGCCTGGCCCTTCCTTCAAACTGACCCCATTTCATAACTTGATTGTTAGGTAAACACCAGGCACCTTCTCATGCATATAAATGTAATTGAAGGTGTTCTTTCACTAAATGTCTCCCTTGAATAAATCTTAATGCTCTTGTGTCTTTGGGAAATGATCTGCTCATGGTTTTTCTTAAATCTCCTAAGGAATCAACCCATATCATGTTTTAGAATTTGCTTTCAACTCAGGCTTACAACCTATTAGGAACTATGAAAATTATTTCAATAGTTTATGACCAACTGGGTCAGAACTAGGGGAAGGCAAGTGAGGACACTGGTGCAGAATTTGAGGGGGTACTCAAAACTCTAGTACTCAAGTGATATTTTAATACAATATTTGAAAACCATTATTAATTTTAAAATCCATAGTAAGCAAAATGTGCTGGCCCCATAGCCTAGTGGTTAAGAGAGCCATGAACCACATGAGCAACCATGGTTTGGGTCCCAGGCCTGGTAACTTGAAAATCTTGCAGGGAGTAAATGCATGCCTGCCCCGAATCCTGACAGGATGGAAAAAAGAGAAACAGTTGCAGCATGACCATGCCCCATTGAGAGGGTGCTTTCTCCTTCTCTCTCTTCTCTCTCCAACCAGCACATGCATCATCTGGTAATTAAAAAAAAAAAAGTAAACATTTTAAATAAAAATAGTATCTGACCCTGCACTTGTGTGACTCACCTCTCTTGCCTCACCCTAATCCTTGCCTTGACCATCAGCATTTTAGAATACAGAATGGGAAATTTTAGAGTGCATTAGAAATGTCTATTTTGAGTGTGTGTGTGCATGTGTGTGTGTGTATAGGGGGAGTGCTATGGAATCATAATGTCGGATGTAAAATGTATACTCTGAACATCAGCAGAGTGTATTATTGCCAAGGTCGGGCTCCTGGGCCAGATTGCCTGCATATGTACCTTTGGATATTTTACTGAACCTCTCTTTACTGTAGTTTACTCATCTGTAAAATGGAATAAGAACACTACCTTCATTATTAGTAGGATGACCACTTAATTTGTCCAAACAAGGACAAATCACACTAACAAACATTATAATTCTATAATGTTGATTATTGAAAAATAAACTATTTATCAAATAAAAACAGTTTCAGATTTTTATCGCGTAAAAAATGACAAAACCAGTCAATGGTGACCATTCAGACACTCAACAGCAAGACCATTCAGCCTCTGTTTCCTGTTTGCCTTATGTTCACAGACCCTGTGATTTTACATGATTCCCACTGACCTTGCTAAATGATGGCCTAATGGTTTCATGAATTTTCCATGCCAGTTATGGATCAAGGCAGGTATCCCAAGTGGCCAATAGGGGCAGCAGTGTCCGAAACTGCCAGATACCAAAAGAAAATGTCATCTGTCCTCAACATCTCCTGTCCTAGTGCACTTCATTTTATCAACAAGCTCCCTGCATGCTATCCTGAAAATGGAGTGTTCGTTATGACACTACATTTTGAAAGTGTCAAGAAGAGAGGCCTGGGATGGTGATGTTTATTTTGTTTAGATTTCAGCAAGTGTTAAAGAGAGAACTTGTTCACTGTACATGCATACCGTCACATCAGCATATCACACCATGATATCCATGGTACTGTGTCATGACAGAAGCCAGATGTGCAAGGCCTACTTATGTCAGTTTACTTTAATGCAACTATTAGTAATATAGCAATATTTGGTTTAAAACAAATAATCAAAACCAAATAACAAATGCTAAATTATACAAGGCATGGGGAAAACTGACATGAATCAGGAGTTTCCCAGGAAGGTGGGCTGTATGATTGCATTACACACACAATTACAGTGGGAATTAAATTAATTACTACATGTAAAGTGTCTAGAGCGATACTTGGCCTCTAGTAACCTCTCAATAATTGTTAGCTATTGTTACCATGTTTTTCTTACCCATGTTTCAGACTCAAAAATACTCAAAAGCACTGCCTTTCCTAAGGGGTGAATAACTGTAAATATCTGTTGCTTGTTTTTTTTTCCCACAATTCAGTCATCAGTGATAATTAGGAGCCTTGACTGCAAAGGTCAAGCATTTTTTGTTTTGCTTTCCACTCCTCCCCCCACCCTGAGTCTTATGTTTTGGTAATTAAATTCTGTGTTTTGAATAGCCATTTAGAGATGCACAAATTCAAGAACATCTGCATATAAAACATGTCAACTTGTGTTTTTCAATGATTTTTTTTTTGAGAGGTTTTTGTTATAGGGTGGGTGTGCTCACCAGAAAGACAGAGAAACAGAGAGACAGAAAGCGAGAAATCACCCCCCAGGGGGGTTGGCCATGCCACAATCCCTTCTCCTCCATTCTCCTCTCGGGATCCTGGGCACACAAGCACACACACCCAGCATGAGTTTAAGCCACTGAGTCCAGGAATCAAACCATAGTTGACTACATGGGAGTCCAGCGACATAGCCATTATGCCAACTGCTGGTCTCTTTCAATAATTTTTAAAAATAAAACAAAATGGTGATTGGAACTTCCACTTGGCATCTTTAAGAATTCTCCTTTTAATCTCTAGTGTCCTTCTTGCTCCCCATTACAATGTCCAAACCATCTTTTTTTCCTCCTTCCTCGAATCCAGCTCCTCTGACACCTCTGTAATTCAGTTCATTAGAAGTCACTGTTTTTTTTTTTTTAATAGACCATTGACTTTTATTACAAATGTACTTGATCACTTGACTTCAAAAAGTTTAAAATCAATAATGTACATTCTGTATGCCAGTACAAACTAAACTTTTACAAAATACTTAAAAATAACAAACTCTTTAAAAATATTGTTAAAAAATAATCACCATTTTAGAATAGGGAGCTAAATTATATTTTTTCTGTTAGCATGCTAAACTCTTAGATTAATAGATTTTATTTGTATATATGCTTCAGTTACATTTGTGAATGCCATCTGATTGCTATATAATCAACTATCTTTAGAATTCTAATTTATACTTATTTAATAATTTGCATAGTTTGAAAGGGATAAAGGTTATTCTACAACTAATTACCATAGTATATTACAGTGCTATTTTTAAGGCAATAAGTATTTTCTCTCAAATGAAATTATCTGTCTTTTGTAGGCAGGGGTTAAAGTTACTGGCAGCTTTCTCTGTTACCTGAAAAATCAAATCAGAATAGCTACCCATCTCTAGACGTAGCAGCCTAAAAAACATACTGATACACTTTCTACTTTGCATCAAATTGCAACCCCTGCATGGGACAACTAGAAAGTAAGACTTTCAACGTTTTTAAT
>NW_006198945.1:392429-430500 GCF_000334495.1 Tupaia belangeri chinensis
ATTTTTGCGATAGGGCGCATACACTCACTGGAGAGACAGAGAGACAGAAAATGAGAAATCACCTCCCGTAGGGGGGATGGCCATGACACAATCCCTTCTCCATTTTCCCCTCAGGATTTTGGGCAGGCGTGCACATGCACACGGTGTGAGTTTTAAGCTGCCGGATCTGCGACTTAAACTGTGGTTGATTATGTGGGCGTCTAGTGCCATAACCATTATGCCATCTGCTGGTCTCCAAACTGATTTTCTTTTCTTTCTTTCTTTTTTTTTTTTGGAGAGGTTTTTGCTATAGGGCACAAGGGCTCGCCAGAAAGACAGAGGGGGAGGGGGGGAAAGACCAGAGAGAGATGGAGAGACAGAAAGTAAGAAAACACCCCTCAGGGGGGATGGCCACACCACAGTCCCTTCTCCTCCATTCTCCTCTTGGGATCTTGGGCTCACACGCATATGCACCAGGAGTGAGTTTAAGCCACCAGGTCCAGGGCTTGAACTGCTGTCGACTACATGGGAGTCCAGCGACATAGCCATTACACCAACTGCTGGTAGTGCCAAAACTGATTTTCTTATCACTTCTTTTATCCACCAGCCCCTGACCACATTACCTTATAGTTGATGACCTTAATATCTATTTATGGCCAACCCTCTCACCAATGTCACCTTTCCTGGGGGTTTTCAATGTCCATATAAATAATTGACCCCATTGTAAGGCATCTCAATTCCTGGACTGGCTCACTGTCAATAATTTCTCTTCCATACAACCTTAATCATATTTTCATATGATCATAACCTTATTCTTGTCTTCTATGACATCTTGATTTTGAGTCATTTCTTTGTCTCTTTACTGTATTTCCAGAATTATCTGATTTAGCATGTAGTAGGTGATCAATAAAAATTTATTGAATGAATACATGTATTCATGGTGTGTGTGTGTTCTGATGGTACCAGAGAGTGAGGGTATACAGAAATGTGTTTTATGGTATCTCTTTTCCCTTGAAAGGTAAATTTGCAAGTAATCTGTATCTGCTTTCTCCACATCCTCACTTATCATGTAATTCTTAAACTACTACAATCTGGTTTCTCCCTAAACACTGAACTGAAAATATTCATGACAAGGTAATTAGTAAGCTTAAAATTAATAAGCTTAATGGTCTATTGTTCCATTTTATTTATTTTTACTCTTTCAGTGTTTTTCTTAGATTTTTTCCCCTTTGGTACTCTTTGAATTTATTATTCTTCATTTTATCTTCATGAGATAGGTGCTTAGGTAATTGATTCTCAGCTTTCTTCCTTTCTAAAGTACGGATTTAAGTATCCATTTTTCATCAAGCATCACTAACTCAGCATATATATTTTAATATGTATAATTTATCTTTCAATTCAAAATATTTTCCAACTTCCATTTTTTTTTGGGGGGGGGGAGAGGTTTTTCCTATAGGGCACGTGTGCTCTCCAGAAAGACAGAGAGAGACAGAGAGACAGAAAGTGAGAAATCATCCCCTGGGGGGATGGCCACGCTGCAATCCCTTCTCCTCCACTCTCCTCTCAGGATCTTGGGCACATATGCACATGCACCTGGCGTGAGTTTAAGCCACCAGGTCTGGGACTTGAACCATGATTGACTACATGGAAGTCCAGTGACACAGCCATTATGCCAACTGGTCCCCCAACTTCCATTTTTGATTACTGAATTATTTTAGAAATATATTGCTATTTTGACACTTGTGGAGATTTTCCCAGTATGTATGTATGTATTTATTTATATGTTGTGATTTTTTAAGCCAGCAGGTTCGGGACTTAAATTGCAGTCAGCCAAGTGGGAATCCAGCACCCCAACCATCATGTTGTGTGCTGGCCCTCCAGTTATCGTTTTATTATTGATTTTTCCCTAATTCCATTTAATCAGATAGCATAATTTGTATGGTTTCAGTCCTTTGACATTTGTTGTGACTTACTTTATGGCCCAGCTCATGTAAACCTGTAGAAATATTATTTCTGCATTTGAAAATTATGTTTTCTGAATTTGTTGGTATGGGGAATTGGTTAATTATAGGATGCCTTAAATTTCTCACATCATAAGAATTATCTAGGGTGGTTATTAAGAGTACAAATTCTTGTGTTCCATTTCGAACCTTATAAATATTTTAGGCATCCTTATTGACCTTTTTGTCTGCCTTTTCTCTATTAGTTATGAAGACAGGTGTGTTAAAATATCTCATGATGAATGTGGGTTTGTCTATTTCTTCTTTGTTTTTGTCAAATTAATCTTTGTGGATTCTGAGGCCGTGTTGTAATTGCATACATATCTATCATTGTTATATCTCCCATTGAATTTAAACTTTTAGTTATAAAATATCCCTATTTCTAGTAATACTTTTTGTCTTAAAGTCTACTTTAAAGCTAAACTGACTTTGCTAGGGTGTATCTTTATCCATGTCCTTAATTTTTTTAAGTTTATTTTATTTCTTCCATGAGAAAGAGAAAGAACCCCTCTCAGCCCCAACGGGGTCTTGATGCCATGATCTACCAGCCTCAGCAAGCCGGGATCACAGGTCTGTGTGTCTGGTATATGCAGAAGTGCCTTAAAGACACAAACTCGGGCCTTCACGTGTAAATTTGGTATCATGAAGTTATGGGTTACTGTTGTACCACTGTAGCTGGTCCACACTCTAAAAGTCTTCCATATCCTTCTATTATAGCCGTAGTATTGATTGCAGGCATGATGGAGTTGGGCTTTAATTTAATTTTTTATTTTATCTGAAAATCTCTGTCTTTTAATAGAAGTATTCAGTTTATTTTTATTTATTATATTTACTGATAAGTTGAGTTTAATCTATCACTTTTTCATTGCTTTCTATTTCTCTTTCTTGTTCTTTATCCCCCTTTTCTTTCAGATTTTGTTATTATTCTGTATCTCCCCCATTAGCTTATTAGTTATATTCTTTTATTCTTTCTAGTCTTTAATGGATGTTATTTCTATTTTGCCAGACATTGCTAATTAATTTCAGAACTCATTCTCACAGAGCCCAGATACAATCTAAGAACCCTCCACATTCCATTCCAGAAACATCCTATCAATTATTCAGGATTGGGAATCAAAATGAAACTCATTTCCCATCTGTGATCTTGGATAGTATGTAATCAGTAAGCCAGGATAAGATTTTTAAAATTTCTCTCATCCTAAGAATTACCTGGAGTGTTTATTAAGAGTACAGGTTCTTGTGTTCCATTTCAAACTTTAAGATTTAGCATGTGCAGTGAAGTTCACTGGGAATTAGTATCACTAGAGTGCCAGGTGAGTCTAATTATGATAAGGCAGTTTGGGGAAACATGGATAGTATTAGAGCTCCAAAAATGGTTGTCAAATGATTTCAACCGCCTACTGACTAATAGGCAGCTACAGAGTTGTTTTATTTTGGTACCATTTATATGTTGAAATATTATTATCACTACTAACATTTCCTGGATGGCACTAGTGACCCCGAACTTGCGCCACTGTGTGCTGGACTCCTATGGATGAGGTTAGTACCAACAGGAAGGCGAGGAGGAGAAATGAGTTCCAGAAGCCAGCACATGGCATTAACAGTTACATTGCTAGACTCCAGTTGTTTTACTTTGGTACCATTTATATGTTGAAATATTATTATCACTACTAACATTTCCTGGATGGCACTAGTGACCCCGAACTTGCGCCACTGTGTGCTGGACTCCTATGGATGAGGTTAGTACCAACAGGAAGGCGAGGAGGAGAAATGAGTTCCAGAAGCCAGCACATGGCATTAACAGTTACATTGCTAGACTCCCACATGGCCAATTGTGATTTGAGTCCTGGACTCTGGTGACTTGAAAATCACACAGGCACATGTGCCTGTGTGCCCAAGATCCCAGGAGGAAAATAGAGAAGGGATTGTGGTGTGGCCATCCCTCCTGGAGGGGTGATTTCTCACCCTCTCACTGTCTCTGTCTCTCTCCAGTGAGCACACATGCCCTAAGGCAAAAACCTCTTTAAAAAGGTAATATACAACAAAGAGGATTATTTGTGTTTGTTTTCCTTAGGCTGTGGGAATAGGAAATGTTCCTGAGAGGTAGTGAAAAGTAGGGGACACGGTAACCAGCAGAATATATTTCTCTCTTCCAGCCCAGAGTGTGTGTAGACAACCTTTTGACAGATATGGTCAGGACTCATTGATGTCATAGGCATGTAAACTCAGAACCAATGCTCAGCTTTACATCTGGATATAGGAAAGTATTAAGGCTGACAGAACATTTTGTTTCCAACAGAGTAGCGTATAACTCTGATTTCACCAGCAGGTTTATCAAAATTTTGAGATTTTGAAAAATATCTTGCATCCATTGCATGTAAAATGTTAACTTCAGTTCACTGGCAATATTATTACAGGTGGTAACATTTTCCATATCAAAGGGCATGTTTTTCTCACAGAGTCTGAAGCAGGAAACAGGTGCAAGCCTTCTGGTATTCTAATGTATAAGATTGGGTTATGAGCCAAAGCCATGCTCTCTAAACATGTCAACACGCAGGAATTGCCTAGAGAGTAGTACAGATACGGACACCTGTGCCCCATCCTGAGCCTGGCATTTAATTGGTGTGAGGTGTGGCCAACCCTTGGGAGGGTTCAAAAAAAAAAAATCCCCATGTGATTCTAATTTACAAATAAGTTTGGGAACCACTGAGCCTGAGCTCTCGAGTTATGTACTTGAAACTCAAACCTAAGCTAAAAAGCTTAGGCTTCTATATTAAAGTTTAAAGTCAAGAAAATGAGATCAGCTTAATTGAGTTTATCAAGTTGCAGTCTATGTGGATAGGGCATTAATTTTATAAAGCCAGTGGAATTGCTGAAAACCAATTAAATCAGTTATGTGTGCACACAAAGTTAGACACAGAAAAAATAGTATTGTTGCTCAAAAGAACCAGGATTTTAAAATAAGTTTGTCAAATTCAGTATATATACCCAATTAGGATTGCCAGATAAAATACAGGGAGCCCAGTTAAATTTGAATTTCAGATATCACATATTTTAGTTTAAGTACATCCGTGCAATATTTGGGACATGCTTATATTAAAATTTGTTTGTTGTTTATCTGAAAATCCAGTTTGATTAAATGTCCTGTAATTTTTTTGTACCAAAATGTATTTTTTTAATTTTCTTTTTTAATTTCCTTTTTTTTTTAGATTCAATTAGTATACATCTTTATAGTGATTTGCTAAATCTCATAAGCTAAAGGACTAACCCGAGCAGTAATGCACTGTACTAGGACAAATCAGGACAAAAACTAACCTTTGCTACTTGCTTGCTTATCACATGCCCTTCTGTTTTCCGAATTACATTGCTTCTTTAACCCCATCAAGCCTCACATGATTTTGAATTGAGAGCCAACTCTACCTTATTCTGCCTCTTCTGTCTTCTTCGGAGGCGCAGGAACTCCTTGTGTTGCCTGGAGACAAAGTTCACTGCAGCATATTCCAGTAAGGCAGCAAACACAAACAGAAGGCACACCGCCATCCAGATGTCAATCGCTTTTACATAGGAGACCTGAAGGGGAGAGAGGGGAGAGACAGAGAGAAAGAGAGAGAGATGTTATGAAAGCTTATGGGGAAGCCAGATTCCTAATGGAGTGGGCAGCAGAATAACCCCATTTCTTTTGTCAAGGATTTTCTAGTCTTTTCTTAAGAAATCGATTCAGCCTTGAAGATTCTGGACAGAGTAGTGAAAGTCACACATCTCCCTCCCCCCCTTACCCTGGGCCCTTCTTCCATCTCTCAGTATAGCCCACCTGTTCAAGTAGCTTCATCCCTGAGGCCACCTCCACAAATGAATACAAGAATTCCCTTAATGAGAGTATATTTGACATGTTCTCATCACCTACACAAAAATAAGTGTATAGGGGTAGCACATATGTTAAGTAGCTTGATTTTAACCATTCCACAATGTACACATACATAAATATAGTTGTTTGTTTGTATCTGCCAAGAATTGATTCTAGGACCCCCACCTAAATCTAAGGATGCTCAAGTCCTTCACACAAAATAGCATAGTGTTTTCATATAACTTATAACAAGCCTCCCTTATACATTAATTCTTCTCCAGATCATTTATAATACCCAATATGATGTGAATATTTGTTATACTGTGTTGTTATTTAATTTGTATAATTTATTATTGTATTGTTATTGATTATTTCGCCTTTCTGAATATTTCCAACCATAATAGGCTAAATCCATGCATGCAGAGCCCATCGATAAGGAGGGCTAACCATATAAAGAAATTTTACTTGTCAATTAAAAAGTAACAATAATTCCCTTAATGGAAAAGGGAAAACAAAACTTTAAAGTAAAATAGAGTGGGCACAATTATTAAAACTGCTTGGAGCCAGCAGATGTTACAGTGGTAACGTCATTGGATTCCCACATTGCTGACTGCGGTACAAGTCCCATACCTAGTGACTTGAAAATCACGCTGGGCACATGTGTGTGCACGTCCAAGGTCCCGAGAAGAGAATGGAGGAGAGAGGATTGCAACATGGCCATCCTCCCAGGGATTGATTTTTCACTTTCCTTCTCACTGTCTCTGTCTCTCTCCTTTCAGCCAGTTAATGCACCCTAAGGCAAAACCTCTTTATAAAACAAATGAACAAAACTGGCTTGCTTCTATTATTTTTTTATAACTTTTTTTTGAGAGGTTTTTGCTATAGAGTGCGTACGCTCTCCAGAAAGGCAGAGACAGAGAGTAAGAGAGTGAGAAATCACCCCCGGGGGGGGATGGCCATGCCGCAGTCTCTTCTCCTCCATTCTCCTCTGGGGATCTTGGGCATGTGCGCACACGTGCACAGTGTGAGTTTTAAGTCACCGGGTCTGGGACTCAAACCATGGTCGACTACATGGGAGTCCAGCGACATAAGCCATTATACTAACTGCTGGTCCCAGTAATAGCCACTTTTGGTCAGTGAATAAGCAATTTTATTTTCTTAATTTTACTGGATAGATGGCAGCCACATGAAGTACTTTCCAGAGACATATTTCCCAAGGAGTTTTTTAAAGGAGGATAGTTCTTGAAGGTCTTTGTTTTGTAGCTTAAATTTTTAAAATTTCATTATACTTAACAAAGAATTCTAAAGTTTGTTATTGTTACAAGTTTAGACTCATTTTCTCATGTGCTATTGCTAGTTTTCTCCCTCTATCTCTTTCTCCCATGTTTTTAATCTTTTGCTCATTTCTTTAAGCCCCTTAACTTTAAAACTAAAGATAATTCCAAAATTTGGATGATTAATTATGTATGGTCTTAGGCTCTTCAAAAACTAGTTTTTAATTTACTGAGCCTAATTTATATAAAAATACAGTTCTACATCACTTTATTTTCTTAAAGAGATTTTTTGCTATAGGGCACATGTGCTCACCAGAGAGACAGAGAGAAAGAGAAAGTGAGAAATCACCCCCCACCCCCAGAGAGGATGGCCATGCCACAGTCCCTTCTCCTCCATTATCCTATTGGGATTTTGGGCATGCACGCACATGCACCTGGCATGTGTTTCAAGTTGCTTGGTCCAGGACTCAAACCATGGTTGGCCATGTAGAAGTCTAGCACCTTGTCTACTATGCCACTTGCTAGCTCCTCTAAATGATTTTAAACTCTCATAATACAAGTGTATTCAACTAACATGAGACATTAGGGCCCTAGCCTTGAGAAAGTATCTGCTTACAAAGGAAACTATTTAAAATCTTTAGTGTTTGATTGAATATTTAATAAGTCTTATAATTTGACAAAACAAATTTTGAAAGCAAATACTTTTTAGTTGTTATGGAAAATACCACTTATGTCATTTGACTTGCAACTGTTTTTAAAGTATAGGAGGGGTGAGTCCAGCAGATGGCATGGAAGTTAAGGCATCTAGATCCCATATGACTGGCTGAGCAATTCGGGTCTCAGACCCGGCGGTTTAAAACATACACTGGGCACATGTGTGTGCATGCCCAAAATTCTGAGAGGAGAATGAAGGAGAAAGGATTGCAGCATGGCCATCTATCCTGGGGGATGATTTCTTACTTTCCCTCTCTCTCTGGTGAATGCATCTGCCCTATAACAAAATATTTAAAAAAATAAAATATAGGATTGAAAATTAACTGGATGAAGCTGTAGCATATTAGATCTTAGTCTACAAAAGACACTCCTTTAGCTGCCAGTGGAATGTGTACTCTCCAGTTCCAAATTTTAAATAGGGTTTCCTATTTTTTCATAATAGGTGCTCTCCAGCCAGTATATTAAGTGATACACATATATTGTTTTTATTCCTTATAACACTTGTGTTATCCCCATTTTTTGGATGAGGAAACTGGCATAGAGAGGGGTTAAATTATTACCCAAGCTCAAAAAACTAATCAGTGGCAGAGCCAAAGCTAGAGTTGGAACTCAGTTTGACTAGTGAATTTCCTTTCTAGATGCACGTAGACACATTTCTAGGAGCAGTTTGTATCTTCCATTTTTCTTTGAGCTTTATAGTAAACATTTCTCATAGCATTTAACTTTCTTCTAAATAGTAATTCCCACTGGTTGCATTGTGGTCCATACCATGATTAATCATTCCAGGTTATAGAACAGTTGGGTTATTTTCTATTTTATTTTTATGACTATAAATTTTAGCTGCTATGAACATTCTTCTCCCAAATATTGGCACCTCTGATTATTTGTTAGATTAATTTTTAGATGAATTGCAGCAATGAATGATATGGATTCAAGTTCCTGACTTAGAAAGTTAGTTGCAGTACAGAGGACATGAGAGGAAGGAGGAGGAAGATGCTCCAAGAAAGAAACATTGCTCTGCCTGTGACGATATCTATCATTTTGCCAGCTATTTGCCTCTCTCCACTTCCATTATTCATCTATAAAATAGGACCAATAATATTAGGTTGTCGGGAAAGTCATGACATAGTTTTCTATGCAAAAATGCATTATGACTTGCCCGACAACCCAATAGTACCTACCTCATAGCATTGCTATGTGGATACAATCACTTAATGTATTAAAGTGCTTAGAAGAGAGTCAGGCACAGAGTAAGTGCTGTATAAATGTTTGCAATTATTTGGCTACATAAGGGTATAATTTTGCTAATAGATTTTTTTTTTAAGAGAGATTTTTGTTCTAGGTTGTGTGCACTCACTGGAGAGGCAGAGAGAGACAGAAAGTGAGAAATCACCCCCCAGGGGAGATGGTCACGCCGCAGTCCCTTATCCATTCTCCTCTCAGGATCATGGGCACACACATACACATGTCCAGCGTGAGTTTTAAGTCTCCGGGTCTGGGACGCGAACTGTGGTTGACTACATGGGAGTACAGTGATGTAACCATTTCACCATTTGCTGATCCCACTAATCGATAAACTTTGAAAGACACAAAAATTGGGTCAACCTGTGGCCTGGTGATTATGTGAGCTATATCTCACATGGCTGACCACGTGGTTCATGTCCCGGACCCGTGGCCTGAGAAACATGCCAGGGGTATGAGTGCATGCCTGAAATCCCAAAAGGAAGGAGAGGTGGGTTGTACTGTGACCATTCCCCATTGAGGTTGCTTTCCTACTCCACCCCCCCCCCACTCCCCGCAACCTTCTGTCTCTGGCAAGTGCATACACCCTCTGGCAAAATTTTAAAAAAATAAATATTCCCTTTTTAGTTTTTTTTAAATAAAAAGACAAAAGTAAGAAAAATAAAAATCACCCGTAGTCCTAATATATTCCAGTCACTATTTTTAAGATTACTGCCTGCCTTTCACTATTTGTCTCAAGCAATCTGAAGTATTTATCAGTCCCACATAAATTGTAACAAAGTGGTCCACCACTCTGCCATATCCAGCCTTTTAAATATATCTTTTTTCCTACCTGGCATGCTTATTTACATTTTATTTTTAGAGGTATTTTTGCTCTGGGGTGTGTGTGCTCACCAGAGAGACAGAACAAAAGTGAGGCATCAATCCCCTGGGGTATGACCATGCCATAATCCTTTCTCCTCTCAATATTTTGTCCACATGCCCTAATGTGAGTTTGTTTGTTTGTTTGTTTCTTTGTTTTTAGAGGTTTTTGCTATAGGGCACGTGCACTCACCAGACAGACAGAGAAAGACAGAGGGATAGCAAGCGAGAAATCACCCCCCGGGGGGGGATGGCCACGCCACAATCCCTTCTCCTCCATTCTCCTCTCAGGATCTTGGGCACGCACGCACACGCGCCCGGCATGAGTTTAAGCCACCAGGTCCGGGACTCGAACCATGGTCAACTACGTGGGAGTCCAGCAACATAGCCATTATGCTAACTGCTGGTCCCCCCTAATGTGAGTTTTAATCAGCTGGGTTCAGGACTTGAACTGCAGTTGGCCTTGTGGGAGTCTGGTGCTCTAACCACTATGGCACCTACTGGCCTCATCCATTTTTTTTTCCTGATTAACAGACTGGTCAGGATCCTTCAGGACTTGGCACAGTTACCATGGCCCTCTGGGAAGCCTCTCTGACTTTCTCCTTTCTCCCATCTAGGTTAGGGCCACTTTTCTTTGTTCCCTTATCACTCTCTATTGAATTAGTCTGTTATAGTCTCCCTTCCCAATGCTACCCTTTGACTATAGCTTGTTTTCACCACCTTCCCCAATGCTACCCTTTGACTATAGCTTGTTTTCTTTTTGTTTGTTCGTTTGTTTTAGAGAGGTTTTTGCTGTAGGGCTTGGGCACTGGCTAGAGAGACAGACAGAAAGCAAGAAATCACCCCCCCCGGCGGGGGGGATGGTCATGCTGCAATTCCATCTCCTCCATTCTCCTCTTGGGATTTTGGGCATGCACGTGCCCGGTGTGAGTTTCAAGCTGCTGGATTCAGGACTTGAACCATAGTCGAGTACATTGGCGTCCAGGGACATAACCATTATGCCATCTGCTTGTCCCCTCCCCACCTTTGTCCCCCCCCCCGCCTTTTTTTTTTTTTTTTTTTTTTGAGGATAGACCTGTGCTTTATTACCTTTTGCATCACCACCTCTGGACTTGGCAAACTGTGGGTAGGCATTTGTTATCTGGGATAGCTGGATAACTGAATGATCGAACGATTAAATTAAAAAAAAGAAATTAAGACAATATCTAACTATGTTAGGGTTTTCATTTCAATAATTTTATTGATACAAGGGCTCTTTAAAAAAAAACCCATCTGTGGATTTAAAAAGTGTTTTCCAGCAGAAAAATCATACATTGTAATTCAATTTTTCCACAAACTTTCTATAGTACCCCTTGTAATTTACTATTGTCTATAATTACATATACTTGATACTTCTTAAAGTGGAACATTAGTGAGTTTTTATTCTGTTAGCACACTTTTCATTCCTGGGCAATGCTTCTTTCCTTAATAAGTAACAATTAGTCTTACATTTGCTCCTTTGGAACAATTCTATTTTCCTGTAATAATAGAATATTACCAACCAATGCATTCCTGGTTATATCTTATTCAGATGGCCCATGAATGTTTTAAGACCCAATAGTGAGAGGAATTTGTCAAGGCCTGAGAGATGTCCATACCGAGAGCTAAGTCCAATGGACGTAACCATGATCTATCCTCTTTCTGGTGTTTACAGTGTTAGGTAATTTGTAATCTTTTCCTAGTCTGCTTCTGGCCATCAGTAGGCCAAGCATGTTTTTGGCTTCTTTTGTATCTGTTCATAATGAATCATTTCAGTCTCTTAAATCGTTTTGGTTTCACTGAGTTCCTCCAACTCACAGATATCTTTCCAGTATAGAAGTGCTAGTATTAAGTGCATTATTCACATAGATTTAGAAGGTGTTGTGAGACACCTATTACATATGATGTGATATCCCTTGGTGCAAGTCTCTCTGGATTGAAATGCCTTTTTGTTGCTTTTACCGAGCTCTGATTTCAGATTCTCTCTCTTGGCTGTTAATCCTTAGATGTTTTTAGCTCACATCTTCCCCTGTCACATTCTTTTTATGATTCTTGGGCTTACATGATCCCTTCCAGAACTACTTTACTACAAACTCGCAAGATAGTTTTCAAAGATAACTAGGTTCTCAAAATGCTGTTAGGATTCACTGAGTTGGTATCTTTTCAGGCATATTTAATTAAAATAAACATTAAACAAAAATATTGAGGGTCTACCATATGATAGGGACTGAACTGAGTGCTGGTAGGAAGTGGAGCAAAAGATACAAAGATTAATATTAGTTTGTCCCAGCACATTCCAGATTATATATTATTATGATATGATTTGGGGCTTCAAACTTCTCATAAAGATAAGCTAATGCTAGTTTTTGGTTGCAGTATAGATAAGTCATTTTCTAATTATCATGATATTCTTTGACTCCAAAAGCAAGAACCTTAACAAAAGGTTCACTCCTTATGGAAATTTGTCTCCTATCTTCTAGGCACTTTCAACCCTATACAGGGCTGGGTCTCTTCCCGACTTTCTAACAACATCTCTGAATCTTTCATAGGACTTCTTCATTAATGCCTTTTAGGGATTCAGACTTCTTCCACCTTATGGCACTGTCTCTCCCCCCACCCCTATAGGGTGCATGTGCTTGCTGGAGAGAGACAGAGTGAAAGTGAGAAATCACCCCCCCCCCCAAGGGGATAGCACGCCACAATCCCTTCTCCTCCATTCTCCTCCTGGAATTTTTGACATGTATACATACAGCCCAGTGCTATCTTCAAGCCTCTGGGTATGGAACTCAAACTGTGGTCAGCCACATGGGAGTCCAGTGCTATAACCACCACATCACTTATTGGCCCTGGCACTGCCATTTTAAACAGGTGATATTTGAGGTGGCTGCAGAAAGGTTAAGATCTAAGGGCCCCATAGGAGATTTTAGAGGGCCTGTAAAGGCATATATAAAAAAAGCCTTGAATTTTTTCTTCTTCATTTTTCACTCTATCTTTATATCCTCAATTAACCCATCCACTTCTATAGCTTTCTTCATGTGTGTGTGTGTGTGTGTGTGTATGTATGTATGTATGTATATGTGTTGAGGATGGGGGATGCTGTAGAAGAAATCTTGTCAAGATTTGGGACACACAAGCATATGTTAGGCATGTTTCTTGAACAGCTGGGACTGAGATTTGTGCTGCATTTGACCATGTGGGATCTAGCTGTTTATGCATAGCACTTAACCAATGTGCTATATGTCATGCCCCCAGTCATGCTATTTTCCATACTATCTTGGCATTATTTGAAAACTTTTGCAAATTTTGAGTCAATTTTTTCATCAATTACATCCTCACTTTAGTGGGAAATCAAGTCATGAATTTATTTACTTTAGCCCCACAATTTGTTTTATCTATGTTCAAATACTATACAGTTTCCTTTGTCATGAACTCAGTTGCTCATGGGTTGGACCATTTTCTTCCTGATGTCTATCCCCAGGACAGAAGAATGGGTCATTATTGTACAATGATTACGTGAATGTCCTTATAGCTTGGATGCCCTCTCCATTCCTCATGGGCAAGGTACTCCTGTGTGACAGTGTGCCAAATAAAGTATATCCAGATTCCCAGTCCTAGGCTGACCCCACAGATGTATTATATTCCCTCCAGCCACCAGTCAATGAATATTGCTTAGGAAATATGTACAAAGAAGTTCACTGCGGTGGAGAAAAATTCACAACTGGCTGTGATCAAATAGTATTGGAATAATAGAAAATAGATAAAATGGAGTTCATAGGGTAATCTGAAAATACTCAGAATTTTTCTTTAAGTATAATGATCTTTTGCACCCACCTGCTTGAGTCAGTGTTTAATTATTCTCAAATTATGCCTGAAAACCATAGCCAAAACAGAATAGATTTTCTGCTTTGTACGGTACAATTTCATTTTTATCTAATTTAGAAGTGGAAAAATTTAAATTAACCTTCATTAATGCAGCTGTTGAAATGAGGAATACCTGTTGGCTACAGTAGCCTGAGATGTACTTCCATTACATGGAATAGAAGTCTTTGGTAGCTCTAGTCAACTTTTCTTTTTTGAGTGCAATGAATCACTACTCTGTTCATCCCCCATTTTATGGGAGAGAGAAATAAGATTATTAAATGCATACCTAAAATGTTATACAGCTAATAATCAATACAGGTAGAAATGAGAATTCTTGCTTTTCTTTTCTGTTTTGTCTCTTCCCTGTACTCAGTCACTCTATCATGAGAAAGAACATAGACAGTCAAATTAATCTTGGTGCCAAAGATTCATGGTGCTGTACAATTTTATCTTTATAGTTTTCACTGCCAAGTTGCCATTTTTATTGCCTAATTAAAAAACTGAGACCTGTGATTTAATTCTGGAACCATCAGATTTTCTTGGCAGAGAGGGATAGTGACAGCATTGACTGCCTAATCCATCCCAGTGTCACCACCCCTATCCCATTTTCTCTTCATGTCTGTTATTGTTGAGTTCTGGGCAGAGTAATTGAGTAAACATAACTCTGGGAAAGGTGCTGTTTGCAGAAATAGCCATTGGGTGGCAGTGCCTCCAAGCCTGGTATATGCAGAAACCACCCAGTTACAAATGGACCTGAACAACCTTTGGGGATTGATTAGTTTGAGTTTGGGTAGTGCACAGGTCTAGTTAGCTGATAGTATTTCCAAAGATGAATAATTTTCTCTCCATTATGGAGGTCAGAAAACTATTCAGCGTAGCTTTCTGGAGCTCACTATCCATGTGAATTTGATGGGTAGAGAAGAGTAGAACTGCTGGCTCTAGAATATATGGGAAGTGTCAGAGTGACATCCGTTGTTAGAGGCACCATAGAGACACTCTACAGAAAGGCTCCTCCAAGTCTCGGTCTCCTGCAAATGTCAGTATCTTGGAGAGCAAAGGTGAGAAAGGGGAGGAATCTGGAGGAAGGGGAAGAAGCAGGACCCGGGATTGTCACCTGTGCATCTGTCTGCCACATTTCTCTACATTTCAGTTGATAGATGGGAATGCTGATTCCTGTCATAGTCTACTTAGTATGACTGCAGCTCCGGTGACAAAAGAAGTGGTGTGTATTTTTTTTCTAATGAGGAGGGAATGGGAGTCAGGAGAAAATTGCCGACTAGTGGGAAAACAAGCCCAGTCAAGAAAAGAGTCAATTGCGTTATCTCAGTATTGGTAAAACAACCCCAGTCTTATGGAGGAGATGAAGAGATGGTGCTCTAGTTTATAAATTTTTATATAGTCAATGTATGTGCATGAGAGAGAGAAAGGGAAAAGGAGGGAGAAAAGAACGAAACTGAGGAGCCCATGAAGATGAGGAAGAAGGAAAGAAAATGAAAAAATGAAGTTTGGAATCGGGCCAACTTGGATTTGAATCCCAGCTGAATGATGAATGATCTTAGAAAAATTACTTAACCTTTTGCAATCTCAGTTTCTCCAGTTTAAAGTAGGGGCCCAAGGATTCCAGTCCCATGGGATCCCTGAAGGATTGAACAAGACACTGTATGTAAATATTAACACTCATTTGGCAGCTTGTAGATGCTCAGTCACATTGATTTGCAAGAGATGAGCTACTGGAGACATTGCATAATTCAAAACTTGCATAATTTAAGGCCATTTCCCCCAGAGGAATAAATGTAAAGTAGAATATGTTGTATTTCATGTTCTGTGCATGCATTAAGACTTTATTAGTATTTTTATATTACCCTATTTTAAATTCACATAACCTAACTTCACATAAAATGGAACCTCACTGCAATGAGTACTCCTGTATGGGGCTGAGATATATGGCTATAGTACAAAACCAAACCAAACTACCACCACCACCATCAACAAAAGAGCTTGCAACTGTACAATACTATAAGTTATATCCATTAGGATTAGAAAACTGAGTTTACTTGTTAACTCTTCAGAGATGATGGAGTGAAAGAATGACTGAGCTGCAATTCACATTTAATCTGGCTTCATTCCAAACTCTGCTTTTCTGGCTCACTGACCCCTGTGGGAACCTCCCTAACTGGGCATGAGTCAGGGGAATTACTCACAGACTGTGGTTTCACCTGATGACATCTCATGTGAAAGAAAGGTGAGAAAGTGCATGCCGTGGGATGAGCAAGTAAGAAACAACAGCACTGCCATGCCTGCAACTATGACGATTCTAGGAAAATATCAATAACTGTGCAAGGTGGCAGATAACCAGCCTTCTTTATTTACTTTCTTAGTCAGCAATTAGTGCTTGATCTCTTTGTATGCAGTTCCATTTCTTTTCTTATACCCCACTCTCATCCCACCCAGGTTCGATTTTCACACTTCTGAGCAAGGAAGGAGAGAAGTTTAATAAAAATAATCCAGTCCTGTTCTTTGAACTCAACTGAGTGAAAGAGCTTGGAATGGTGAGTAGAGTTTATAGTAATGATAAAGGTTTTCTCTAGCACCCCATCTTGTGTCCCTTAGAGAAGGGATTTGATGGAAAGAGAAGCATGGAAGAACTGAGGAATCTCTACTCTGTTCAGTGGGCTTATTGGTTTATGATTTCCAAATTGGCTATGACCCCTGGATTGGGTTAAGAAGGTTAGATCAGGCCCTGGCCAAACCCCTCACCCCTGACCATTTCTAAAATTCAGAACTGTATCAGGGTTTGTGGATGGTCCTGTACTGAGTTAATATGTATAGGTTCTTTATCATCCTATAGTAATCATGGATGGTATACTCCTGATGGAAGCTGATTTCTTTTTTTTTTCTTTTCTTTTCTTTTTTTTTTTTTTTTTTTGAAACTGATTTCGGAAATGACCAGTAGGTAAGATACATAGAGAATGAGTAATTTGGGACTACAAAATAGAGGCAGTCACAGAAGCCCAGTTCAACTTGCAATAATAGAGAAGTCATCTTTCTAAGAACACTTAGAATCTTATGATAGCTCCAGTGTAGAATGAGGCTTATTCCGTGCTCAGCTTCCCTAAAATGCACCAGAATCTTCTGATCACTGTGATACTACACATCCTGGGGATGAGGTCAGGGATTCCTTTGGTGGAAGGCCAAAGAGTATCTCACAGATGAGAGTATGGTGTAAAATATTAATTTCAATTGAATGGCAGAGTCAGGGATAGCCAAGAAGCTTTCCTTCTCAGCCTCTGGTCTGTGGCCTGGCTTAGCATCAACTTCAGTGCTTTAATGTGAGCTCACAGTGGAGGCTGCAGGTCAGTGAGAATGTCTCCATGGGAGCCAACTTGACAGAAACCTTCCCTCTTGGCATGGGACTGTGAGCACTCAAGCCTAGTGTGTTCTAACCTAAAGCTCTTGAAGTTAATCAGCTACCTACTGTTTCATACCATCCAAAGTGAAACTGAAATGGAAAAATTCCAGGCCCCTACCATGCTCCAGGTTCCATGTGGGGAGGAGAAAACAAGAAAAGGAGCTACAGGTCAATCAGAGGTTGAGAATTAATACGGTACAAAAGTCTCTGGCTGGGCTACTGATCTTACTTTTTGTTAGTGTAAATTACCAAAGATCATGTCTCTACTGCATCCATTTCCTGTAGCTGAGCAGCATTTTGATGCAAGAGAGCTCCAGGCCTTTCTCCTTACCACAAAAACCAGAAGCACAAATCACCAATTAATAATGAGATACTTATTTGCAATAGATACTAGCCTGCAGGAGCCTGCTAGTAATTAAAAAGAAATCCTACAGCCTCTTGAATAAATGACATAAATAGATGTGTAAGCTCTTAAGAGAAATAAAAAGGCCATGCCATCAAGAGACATTATTATTTTTTAATATGAAAGTGTACAGAATGCTTGCAATATAAATCATAAGTGTGAAAAGATCTTGGTTAGGCTCAATGAGCACATCAGCTTCTGTTAAATCAGTTATATATATATCTATTTCAGGGAGTTTAAATCAAATCTCAGTCTCTTGATAAAAATCAATCCTGTAGGATTATATAACCTAAGTGGAGGCAGGAGTGCTCTCTGATGGAGAGAACAGTAAAAAGATGGAACAGATAGGATCTTGGCTTTCCATTGGCTGACTGAAAACTTGGAAACATCATTTCACCTTCCTGAGCCTTAGATTCCTACTTGGGGATATGAAAGGGTTGGGCTTGGCTGATTATCTCTAAGGGTTCTGTTATTCTGAGATTCTTGACTCAAGGGAAAGAACAAATGATGGGACAGTAAACCAAGTCAATAGTAGTATGGGGTCCCAAACTCAAGATCGCCAGAGATGTGAGTCCCAGCAGCAGCCTTCAGGCCTTCTAATCTGCCTTCTTACCACTTTTAGTATAATCTGATAATGAGTATTCATTGAAAACCTCTTTGTGCCAAGCTGAACTTGCCTAAAATGGTGATGTCATTGCTTGGAAACAAATAGTTTTGATGAAAACCCAATTGCATATGTAATACCGTGTATATAACAAGATACACTGAAATTACCTTAAGATTCAATGGGCAATTCTCACTTAAACTGTCAGGAACTTATCTCAAGCCCTTGAACCTCTCTGTTTTTCTGCCTGAGAGATTTCTCTGGTAGAAATTTCTTTAGTAACTTTCTCAACCTGTATGGAAAAAAGTCTAGAACACTTACAGGAGGATCCCTCAACCATAGAAGGATGGCAATTCACAAATAAAGACCCTGGGTTCCCTGTTACTTAGTGGGGTAAGTCTGAGGAGAATTTTTAGAGGATTCCTAGCATAAATGAACCCTAGTTGCCCTTCATGATAACCAACTCAATAATATACTTTATTGGCTTCTTCCCTTTCTGGGCTTACACTTCTTACTGTCTCTTGTCCTTCTGGAAACCACCTCCCAAATAAACTATCTGCATGTAAATATTTGCTATAGTGTCTACAGTTTACTGAAACAAATAACCAAACCCCGAGTTAGATTAGGGAAGCCTGATGCAAATATTGCCTGTAGGAATGGTCCGTTACACAGCAGTTAAGTGCTGTGCATAGAGAGCCAGATTCCACATTGCCAACCATGGTTTGAATTCCATCCTTGATGGCTTTTAAAAACATGCCAAGGGACCAGCAGATGGCACAATGGTTATATCACTGGACTCCCATGTAGTAGACTATGGTTTGAGTTCCAAACCCAGCGACTTAAAACTCATTTCAGGAATGTGTGTGCGCATGTCCAAAATCCCAAGAGAAGAATGGAGGAGAAGGGATTGCAGTGTGGTCATTCCCCATGGGGAGTGATTTTTCACTTTCTATCTCCATCTCTCTGGTGAGCACATGTACCCTATAGCAGAAAAACAAACAAACAAACAAAAAACCAAACAACTTGTTAGAAAAAAAAATTTTAAAAAAGAAAGAAAATAAAAAATGTGCCAGGTGTATGCACATGCGTGCCACAAATCCTGATGGGATGGAGAAGCAGGAAGAAATGATTGCAGCATAACCACACTTTCTATCTCTGGTGAGTGCACACAACCTCCAGCAATTAAAAACAGTAATTCTTGCCACATTGTATGCTACTTAGAACCAGGATTACAAAGAAACCATACCTTCTCCTGGAAATTCCTACCTTATTGACAGAATCCCTGTATCTGGCTTGATTATACATCATCGATAAGAATGGAGTGTTGACATGGTTCAAAAACCAGTTTTGGGACTAGCAGATGGCATAATGGTTACATCTCTAAACTTCCACGTAATCAACCACAGTTTGAGTCCCAGACCCAGTGACTTAAAACTCATGCTGGACACATGTACCTGTGTGCCAAAAGTCCCGAGAGGAGAATGGAGAAGGGATTGTGACATGACCATCTCCACTGGGGAGTGATTTCTCACTTCTGTGTTTCTGTCTCTGTCTCTCTGGCTAGTGCATGTACCCTATAGCAAATATCTCTCTTTAAAAAGAAAAACAGTCTAAATAAGTAACTATCAAATCCATTTAGGATCTTATTCAAATAATTTAATGCCCATCACTTCTCTTTTTGGTTTGCACAGCTAGTTTTAAATTTTTCAAATTAGAATTGTGTGACTACAACATAAACTAATATTCCGCATTCAGTGCTATGCAAGAATTATTCAGCATATAGCAGCCCTCTTGTAAGGGTGATAAAGAGAACATCTTATCTGTGGAAATGTTATATAAAAAATCTGTCCCATGCTAAGTGTGAAGCTTAGGAAGATCGAGTCATAGTTATATTTTGATCCTATAAAGATGTAGATGTTATGAAGGTATGAAGTACTTCTGTTGACAGAACATCATTTAAAAATGTTAACAACATTACACTAAAAGGCCAGTGCAGAATTAGTTTTAATAGTGTGTTGTAGGTGGTTTTCTAAAATGGCCCCAAAGATCTCTGCCTCCTGGTATTCATGTCCTTGCATGATCTCCTTTTTTATTGTGGGCTGAGCCTAGTGACTTGATTCTAACAAACACAACATGACAAAATTGATGTGTTCCTATTTGCATGATTAGGTTATGAAGACAAACTTCTGTCTTTCTGTACTCTCCCTCTTACTGGCATGCTCTTGCTGGCTCTTCTCATGGATTGTACTTGCCTTAGTGGGGAGGGCCACCTGGCAGGAAACTGAGGATTGCATTCAGCAATAGCTAGTGATGAACTGAGGCCTCAATAAAACAACCTAGGAAAAACTGAATCCTGCTCACAGTAAGCTTGGAAGTGCATCCTTCTCTAATTGAGTCTTTACGTGAAACTACACCCCCAATTAACACATTGATTTCAGCTTTTCTTTCCTCCAGTTCTCCATTCCATCACAACCCTAGGCAAGTGCACTTGTGTGCATGCCAGACATCCTCCACACAGTGCTTAACTGCTGCCCTATGGAGCTGGCCCTGTCTTCCTGTTTTTTTAAACAAAGTTTAATTAGGACACAACTATACCATTTGTTTACATATTCTCTATGGTTCTCTAATCTCTACCTACAATGGTAGAGTAGTGTAGCTGCAACAGAGAACTTATATCCAAGAAAGCCTAAAATATTTATTATCTAGCTCTTTATAGAGAAAAACTTTTATGAACTCCTGTTCTTTTTTTTTTTTTTTTTTGGAGAGCTTTTTGCTATAGGGCACGTATGCTCGCCAGACAGACAGAGAGAAAGAGAAATACGGAAAGCAAGAAATCACCCCCTGGGGGGATGGCCACGCCACAGTCCCTTCTCCTCCATTCTCCTCTTGGGATCTTGGGCACGCACGCACACGCACCCGGTGTGAGTTTTAAGCCACCGGGTCCGGGACGCGAACCGCGGTTGACTACGTGGGAGTCCAGCAACATAGCCATTACGCTAACTGCTGGTCCCTCCTGTTCTAGTTATATATTAAAATTCAAGATAACCACTACCCAACATATTTGTAATCAATAGATTTTCTCCATATTTTGTTCAACATAGAAAGTAGGAGCACATAATTCATACTTTAAAACATTCCATTATAAGAGTTTATTATGAAGACAAATAAATAAATCCTCATCTCAATTTCTTTTTCTTTCTTTTTTTTTTTTTTTGAGAGGTTTTTGCTATAAGGGGCATGTGCTCACCAGAAAGACAGAGCAAGAAACAGAAAGTGATAAATCACCCCCCAGGGGGATGGCCCTTCTTCCCCATTCTCCTCCTGGGATCTTGGTCACGCATGTACATATGTGCAGTGTGAGTTTAAGCAACTGGGTCCAGGACTCGAACTGTGGTTGACTATATGGGAGTCCAGCAACTTAGCCATTAGGCCAAATGCTGGTCCCCTTATCTCAATTTCTTGTTGCCATTGTATAAACAGATACAAGATTCAAAAATGAATTGCATATTTTCAGTAGTCAATAAATCATTGTGGACTTGTGGAGATGCTGAGAGGTACATACAGATAATTTTTGGTTCTTGCCTTTGAGTAATCTCTTTTATAGAGGTAAAGAAGACAAGAAAATAAATGATGCCCATAGTGGGGCCAGCAGATGGCATAATGATTATGTTGCTGGACTCCCATGTAGTTGACCATCATTCAAGTCCCAGAGTTGGCAGCTTAAAAGCTCATGCCAGGCGTGTGTGCGTGTGTATTCAAAATCCCAAGAGGAGAATGGAGAGGGGATTGTGGCATGGCCATTCCACCTGGTGTATGATTTCTCACTTTCTGTCTCTTCAGCAAGCACATGTGCCCTATAGCAAAAATGTCTCTTCAAAAAAAAAAAAAAAAAAGTAATACTGAAAATCACTAAGAGGGTCTGACCCTGTGGCCTAATCACCAAAAAATGGTAAGTATGTTAGGTAATGCATATGTTAATTGTCTTGACTTAGCTATTCCAAGTATATACCTATATCAGAACATCAGGGATTAAGAGGGACATTTTGGGGGCCAGCTAGTGGTGTGGTGGTTAAGGACACTGGGCTCCCACATGGTCGACTGCAGTTCGAGTCCCGGACCTGACAGCTTGCCTTCTCACTTTCCCTCTCTCTGTCTCTCTCTGATCAATTAAAAAATAATAATTAAGGAACTAGCAGATAGTATAGTGGTTACATCTTTGGACTCCCACAAAGTCAACCACAGTTTGAGTCCCCAAACTGGCGGCTTAAAACTCACATCTGGCGCATGTGTGCATGCTTGCCCAAGATCCCGAGAGGAAGATGGAGAAGGGATTGTGGCATGGCCATCCCCCTTGGGGGGGTGATTTCTTACTTTCTGTCTCTCTATCTCTCCAGTGAGCACACGCACCCTATAACAAAAATCTCTCTTAAAAAAAAAAAAAAAAGTTAATTCTTTTTTTGTATAAAGACATTTGTAATAAAGGGAAAATTCATCAAGAGACAAAAGAACCCTAATTGTATATGATGCAATAATGGAATTTCAAAATACACAAAACGGAAGTTTCTGATGGGCTTTGTACCAGTACTTCTCATTCTGAAGGTTGGACACCTGGGTACCTTGTTAAAATGCCAATTTTTATTCAGTTGATCTGAGGTAGACTCAGACATTCTGCATTTTTAACTTCCAGATGATCACACTGGTATCTTACCTGTGCCACACTGCTTCCTCTGAAATATTAGGTTGTCTGAAAAGTCGTGACGTGGTTTTCTATGCAAACATGCATCATGACTTTTCAGCCAACCCAATAATACACCAGGTGCTCTCCTTATGCAGTAGATCCACAGTAAATGGTGGTCAAATTAGACTAATTGAATTTGGACCCAATTGCAGGTGGATCAAATTGCAAGGTACATAATTTTCTACCAAGGTTAACACAAAGTATGATCTTAAGTTGTGGATACAGAACCTAAACTGTGGTACAAGCAGCCATATGAAAGTGTTACGGGAGGTATGCCGGGGTAGGGGGAGTGTTAAGGGGGTGGGAATCATAGGTAACAGGCATAATACTGAAAGACTACCTAACTTCTGGGTCCCATAGCGTAGAGATTAGGGGAGATGAATCTTATATGGCAAACAACAGTTCAAATCCCAGCCCCGGTGGCTTAAACACCCTGGATGGATGTGTGTGTCCAAAATCCCAACAAGATGGATAGCAAAAATGTCTCTTCAAAAAAAAAAAAATGATGGCCATGCATTCTACCAGTGCTGGGTTGGAGTGGTGGTAATACCTATGAGCACCAATGTTGGAATGTGGTGGTTGAAATCATGTTTTACCTCTCTCTCCATAGCTGTACAGTCTGAGCAAGATAGTTAGACTTTGTGCCTCAAAACTCTCAGCTAAAAAATGGGGATAATAATGGAGGCCACATCATAGTTTTGCTGTATGGATTATGATAACATGTGAGAAAACAAGTAGAAAATGCTTAGTAATGGACCTAGTACCTTTTAAGTGCTCAAACATGTTAACTTGCATCATCGTGGTGGAATTGACCTCTTATACTTCTCTCCTTTAATTAGAGTCAGTGCCTTGAGTACTACAAATGAGTTAGATTAATTAATAGTTTCATCCAATTTAGGATCTTCATTAAGTAAAATGTAGAAGTCAATCTCGTGTGACTTCTTCCTAGATAGAAGGCACTTAAGAGATTTGGGGCAACTGCTGTATTTTGAAATCAATGCTATTGGTAAGGGGCTAATTTTTCTCCTCATGTTCTTGTTTTAAAATTACCCTTTGGAAAGAAACAGCTGAGTTTCACCTTTAAAGCCCACACTATTAATTTTCAGAAAATTGGGCAAAATAATTCCTGTGGAATTTTAGATAAACTGGATATAAGCCATTTAGAGATTCAATTATAGTTTTACAGTTTGTAATTGAATTTGAACTTTGCCATAAACTTTTGTTGAGCTTTATCCGATATTATGATGTATGGTGGTAATATTAAAGATATTTTGTTAATAATACTATGAAAATAATAAGTTTGTATAATTTGGCCCAGTTTGTTTAACATAATGAAGCCCATTGTCACCACGAATGATTAGTGTTATGTACATTGTTTAGGGTACATTGATCTTTCAAAAATTTTAATATGCAACTCATTCTGTCTCTGCATAGTGTAGTTGTACAGAAACAGAGCTTGAGAGATTTCTCCAATGTCAAAGTACTGGTTAAAAGTAAGCTAGGACTAGAACTAGATTCTTGGTTCAGCTTTATTTCTATTGTGACATCACGTATTCATTCTTGTCTTACCACCTGGAATATTTTTTTTTAGTTGTACTCTAATTATTTTAGCATTAGCTTTACTAATGTCTGGAACCTAAATATTTTCCAATGACCCAATATTAATTGGAATATATTATTGACCAGAATGCTTCCTACCATATGTCTTTCTAGGGGATTTACGCTTATGGAAAGAGTTTGAACAAAATTATCTCAGACTCTTCCCTATTATTTTTGTTTTTGATCTTTGATAACAGAGTTTTGTATTATTCACTATCTTTTAAATGTTTATTTTCTTGGGACCAGCAGATGGCATAATGGTTATGTTGTTGGACTCCCATGTAGTCGACCACAGATCAAGTCCCAGACCTGTTGGCTTTAAACTCTCGCTGGATATGTATACATGCATGCATGCCCAAGATACTAAGAGGAGAATGAATGGGGAGGGATATCAGCATGGCCATCCACCCTGGGAGGTGATTCTTGCTTTCTGTTTCTGCCTTTGTCTCTCTGGTGAGTACATGTGCCTTATAGCAAAAATCTCTCTTAAAAATGTTCTTAAAAGTTTATTTTCTTTGTATGTGCACATATGCGTTGAGAATAAAAGGTCTTTATGTTGTGACCCTCCTCCTAGCCCTGCAACCAATCAGGATCATGGGTGTACCTGTGGGCATAACCTGTGTGTCGAGGTAGTCTAAGGACAAGAACCTGGAATTTTCCTATATAGTCTCCAGTAATCCACAGCAGCACTCCTACTGCCTGAACCACCATATCCAGGCCTTGTTATTCTCTGTTAAGATAATTTGTCCCATAGGACCAGCAGATGGTATAATGGTGACATCACTGTGCTCCCATGCAGTCAACTGTGGTTCAAGTCCTGGGCCTGGCAACTTGAAACTCACACCGGATGTACGTGCATGCGTGCTCAAAATCTTGATTGAAGAATGGAGGAGAAGGGAATTGCAACATGGTCATCCCCCGCTGGGGAGGGAGTGATTTCTTGCTTTCTGTTTCTCTCATGAGTACATACACCCTATAACAAAAATCTCTCCCCCACAAAAAGATCTTTGTCCCATATCTCAGTGCTGTGGATAGTCAAAGACTAACCATTTGTTCTGTCTCTCCTCCTGACACACCCCACTTGAGTATTTATTATGAGTTCAGTATTTGCTGTGCTTACCCTCTCTAATGATAATTGAGGTTATTTAGAATAATTCTCAAGGGCTAGATGATAATCATAAAACATCAGAACTAAGGCTTCTTCCTAAACCAACTAATGGGATTCCTTTCAGATGAGGAAAGGAAAAGAGCAAGATTGCATGTATATGGCTGCCTACTATAAACCATGCTGATTCCATGCATTCCCAAGGCATAATTAGGCATGGAGGTTGAGGGGCTATTTATATTAGCAGGCTCCCATTTGGGGATGAATGTATGTCCTGAAAAATATTAATTCAGTAGAGTCGGTCACAACTCACTACAAATTACTTTAATAAAGCCAACACTCCACTGAGACTGGACTAATTGGAATTTTCATTGCAGAAAGGAGAAAAAAAAACCCGTGCATGTGTGTATATATACACAAAATTTAGAGTTTCTCTCTCTCTCTCTCTATATATATATATATAGATATAGATATAGATATATATCTATATATATAGATATAGAAGATATAGATATATATATATATATACACACACATATACACATACACACATATAATTTAGTGTCTTCATAGGCAGAGGACTGAATAATTAGGGAAGTAGAAAATGGTGATGAACTCTTTCCACTTTTTCCACTTTTCCATTTTTTCCTGTTGCATTTGAGCTGATGGAGTACTACTGACCCACATCTGTGTACCGACATGGTAGGCTGCCAGTATTTGGCTAGAAACTAGGAATTGTTTGAAAGACTGCCAACTTGCCAGACACCTTCAATTTATCTTTAATATTTTCTTTCAGCATCTCCCTATCACTCTGTAGACTTGTGTAAGAGAAATTCTGAAGGAGAGAAAGTTATGAAATGTTCATTTATTCAACAAATGATTCTGAGGCTCTTCTATGTGCCCAAAACTGTCAGGTTCTGAGATTGCAATAATATGCCAATACATATCACTACATGGTCCCTATTCTGAATAATCTTGAGTATATATATGGACAAGTAAATAAACAATTATAATAGAATACAAAAGTTGTTACAGTAGAAGGAAGTACAGGTACTAGAGAAACAGAATATAAAAGAGCCCATTTGATAAACCATGTACTAGACTTCAAGGACAATCTCAATAATTTTTGAAAATTAAAAACGGTAAACATTTTCTCATATTATGATAAAAAAGTAAACAAGAGTAACAACCCCAGAAAATCAAAGTTCTTATTTACTTATTTTTATTTCACTTAGATTATATCTTTTAGGTTCATCTAGTTTTTGTCAAATGACAAAATTTTGTTCTTTATGGCTATTATTCCATTGAGCATATATACCGATCTTCCCCAATTTGTTCATTGTTAATTGAGTACTTACCCTAATGCCATGACTTAGCTATTGTGAATAATATTGCAAAAAACATGGATATAAATTTTTTTAAAGATGGTTTCTCTTGGAAACCAGCAGTTAGCATAATGGCTATGTCTCTGGACTCCCACGTAGTCGACCGCGGTTCGTGTCCCGGACCCGGTGACTTAGAACTCATGCCGGCCACGTGTGCGTGCGTGCCCAAGATCCCAAGAGGAGAATGGAGGAGAAGGGATTGCGGCATGACCATCCCCCCTGGGGGATGATTTCTCGCTTTCTGTCTCTATGTCTCTGTCGAGCGCACGTGCCCTATAGCGAAAACCTCTCAAAAAAAAAAAAAGATGTTCTCACTATACTGTAATTCTCCTGCCTCGACCTCCTGAGTAGCTAGGACTACATGTATTGCAAGTATCCTTTAGGGTGGGCTCAGAATTAACCTGGGTCTACCATGTGGCTTCAGCCTGTGGAGTAGCAGTGTCTTCGCAGTGCACATTACCATGTTTGGGCCTTAGCAACATTTCTATTAATTCTTTAATTAAAAAAGAAATATAAACTGAAATTATAGTGTCTAAAATCTAGTAATAAAAAAATTAGGGTAGCATTTTGTAAGGCCTACCTAGAAGTACTCAGGATGAGTTGTATATTTAATATTTTCATGAGTAAATAACTAAATGGACTATGGGAAGTTAGAATGAAAGAATTAGTAAAAATAAAAGCAGGAATTAATGAGTTTGAAAAGTTGAAAAATATGACAAAAAGTTGCTATTTAAGAATTATTAATTTAATTGTACTTATTAATATTGCCATTTTAAATTTCGCTATAGGGCACATGCACTCACCAGAGAGACTGAGAGAGAGAGGGGGAAAGTGAGAAAGCAAGCTTCCATATCTGGGACTCAAACCATGGTTGGCCATGATGGAGTGCAGTACCTTAACCACCACTGCACATCCAATAGCTTTTCATTACTTTTTATTTAGTCATAATTTCTGGTTTACATTTATTCCGTATATATCTCTGTGAGCTTTTTAAAGCATGCATGCAGGTATAATAACATGCATGTGCAGTAATCAAGTAAAAGATAAATACATATCTTCAACACTGAATATTACTTTATGTTTTGCACATTTAATTCTAGTTGTACTTATTTTTTAGAAAATATATATTAAGTTATCCATATTCTTACTCTGCTGTGGTACATCATTCCATAGTTTCTTCCCTTATTTACATGCATTTTTGTGTTCATTAAAAATTTTGTGAAGAATCTTCCACACCATGCAGCTTCTGGTATCTACCATTACTCTATTTACATGCTTCTGAGCCTTTCAGAGTCAAAATAGTCTATATATGTTAAGTGGGGACATATAGTATTTGTCTTTCATAGTCTGGTTTATTTCATTTATCATTGTATCTCCTTGGTTCATCTACTTGTTTTCAAATGAAAGTATTTTGTTCCTTATGGCTGAGTAGTATTCCATTGTGCATATATACCATATTTTCCTGACTTGTTCATTGGTTACTGGACACTTACCTTGATTCCATGACTTAGCTATTGTGACTAATGGTGCAGTAAACATAGATGTGCACATATCACTGTGACAGTGATTTCCTGTTCTTTAGGCATATTTCCAAAAATGGGAGCTCCTGATCATATAGTAGTTAAATTTTCAGATTTTTAAGGACATTGAATGCTGTTTTCTGTGGTGGCTATAGTAATTTACATTCCCACCAGCAGCACACAAGTGTTCCTTTTTCTCCATAACCTTGCCAGCACTTGATATTCTTTTTATTTATTTATTTATTTTTGTCATAGCCATTCTCACTGGGATTAGGTGATATTTCACTATGGTTTTGATTTTCATCTCCCTTATGATAATAGGTGTTGCATTTTTTTCTTATGCTCTTTAGCCATATGTATATCTTCCTTTGAGAGTTGTCTGTTCAGGTCAATTGCCAGTTTTTTAATTGGATTTTTTTTTGTGGGGTGAACTTTTTGAGTTCTTTATATATATTCTGGCTGTCAATCCCTTATCTGAAGTATAATTTGTAAATATTTATATACCATTCTGTGAGTTGTCTCTTTATTGTTTCTTTTGCTGTCTAGAAGCTTTTTAGCTAATTTAATCTCACTTATCTATTTTTGACGTTATTACTTTTCCCTTAGGGGTCTCTTTGACTGGACTAAAATATAGGGTATTCATGCTAGGAAAATTCATTTTTAATGTTGTAAAGATATACAATGACTGAACGTAAAAAAATAAGAAAAATAAATATATATTAAAAAATATTTACCTGCTTCAGTATCTGAAGTGTTTCTCCTGTGTGTTTCTCTGACACTTTAGTAATGTGAGGCATTATTTTAAGTCTTTGATCCATTTTGAATTAATTATTATAAATGGTGAGATATGGGGGTCTAGTTACATTTTTCTGCACGTGAATATCCAGTTTTCCCAGAGCCATTTGTTGAAAAGACTATTGTTTCTTTACTGGGTTGCCTTGTGCCTGTTGTCAAAAATCAGTTGGCTGTTGACATTGAGTTTATTTTGGAATTGTCTGTTCTGTTCCGTTAGCCTCTGTTTCTGCTTTTGTGCCATTGTCATGTTGTTTGGTTATTATGACTTTAAAATGTATTTTGAAGTCATATGGTGAGGTGCCTTGAACTTTACTCTTTTTGTAAAGCATTGCTTTGGTGATACAAGGTCTTTTGTGATTTCACATAAATTTTATGATTTTTTTCTATTTCTCTGAAGAAAATCATTGTTATTTTGATAGAATTTACATTGAATTTTTAGATCACTTAAGGTAGTTCTGAAATTTTACCTATGTTGACTCTTTCAATCCATGACAAGGGATGTTTCTCCATTTGTGTGTGTCTTTTTCAGTTTCTTTATCCAGTTTTTCACAATTTTCACAGTAGAGATCTTTTACTTCTTTGGATAGATTTATTCTTAGACTTGTTTTTTGACTGTTATGAGTGGAATTGTTTTTTTATCATTTCTGCTTGTTTGCTCATGGCCAGAATACAAAAATGCTATATATTTTAGTATGTTGATTTTATATCCTGCTGAATTTACCTTCTCTAGGAATATTTTGGTGGATTATTTAGTTTTTTTTCCATGTATATAATCATGTCATATGAAAATAGGTGGCACATGGGTAATTTCCCTTTTTTTCTTTATAATTTGTATGTTTTTTATTTCACTCTCTTGTCTGATTGCATTGGCTATGACTTAAATAGGAGTGAAGGAACTGGATATACTTATCTTCTTCCAGTTTTGAAAGGAAAGGTTTTCAACTTTTGCCCATTGAGTACAATGTTAGCTCTCAGTTTATTATATATGGTCTGTATTATATTAAGAAATTCACCTTCTATCACTATTTTGTTGAGAGTCTTAATCATGAGGAGATGTTGTTCTATATCAAATTCTTTTTCTATATCAATTGATATTAATATATGATTTTTGTCTTTCCTTCTGTTAATGTGATGTATTACATTTATTGTTTTTCATACATTGAACCATCCTTGCATCCCTGAGATAAATCCTTTTATACTTAGTCATGGTGCATAATCTTTTTGATATATTGTTGAGTTTGGTTTCCTAGTATTTTATCAAGAATTTTTGTATATATATTTATCAGGGATGTTGGCCTGTAGTTTTCTTTTTGTTGTTGTGTCTTTGTCTGCTTTTGTGATCAAGATGATGGTGGCTTCATTGAATGAATTTGGGGAGATTACCTACACTTGAATCTTCTAGGATACTTTAAGAATCAGTGTTCATTTTTAAAGGATTTGTAGACTTTAGCAGTGAAGCCTTCTGGTCTAGACCACCTCTACAAGAAGTTCTGAAGGGAGCACTACTATATCAGGAAAACTAAAGACAGACAGACAGAAATAAGAGAAAAAGAAAAAGAAAATGGCCAACTTAATGGTAGGTACAAATCTGGAAATACCAATAATAACATTAAATGTTAATAGATTAAATTCTTCAATCAAGAGACACAAACTGGTTGAATGGATTAAAACAAACAAACAAACAAACACCCAGAAACCTATCTGGTGCCTGCAATCAACACACCTCATGGATAAAGACATACATAGACTAAAAGTGAAGGGCTAGAAAAAGTTATTCCATGCAACTGGAAACCAAAAAAGGACTAGAGTCATGATACCAATCTCAGAAAAAATAAACATTAAGAGAAAAACTCTAACAAAAGACAAAGAAGGGCATTATGTATTAATAAAAGGGCTAATTCATCAAGAAGATATAACACTTAATAAATATCTACACACCCAACTAAGGAGCAACCAAATATGTAAAGGAAAGACTGCTAATTGTTGGGGATCTCAACAATCCATTATCTCCTTTAGACAGATAATCTAGACAAAAAAATAAGCAAAGACATATAGGATCTAAATGATACCATAAGTTAAATGGACTTGAGAGACATCTATAGAAACTTCCATCCCCAAACCACTAAATATACATTTTTTTTCTCATCCTGGCATGGAACATTTTCAAAGATTGACCACATGATAGGGTATAAATCCAGCCTTTACATATTCAAAGGGATAGAAACTATATCCAGCATCTTCTCTGACCATGATGAAATGAAACTTGATATCAATTTCTGGAAAAACCCTTGAAAATACACAAACGCATGGAAACTAAACAACCTACTCCTGAATGATTTCACAACTACTGAAGAAATTAAGACTGAAATCAGTAGATTCATGGAAAACAATGACAATGAATATATGAGACACTGTAATCTATACGACACAGCAACACAAGTTATAACAGGGAAGTTCATAGTAATCACTGTGCATAAGAAAAAGATGGAAAGGTGGCAAATGGATAACCTAACATCATGCCTCAGGGAAATGGAAAACAACAAAAAAATCAACAAAAAAAATTGCAAGGAGAAAAGAAATAATAAAGATTCAAGTAGAAATAATTGAAATAGAATATAAATAAACCGTACAGGAAATAAATGAAAACAAAACCTGGCTCTTTGAAAAGGTAAACAAGATTCATACAACCTTAACTAGACTAGTCAAGAAGAGAGAAAGGAACCAGATAAATCAAATTCTCAATAAACCAGGCAATAGTACAACAGACACAATAGAAATACGAAACATCATTACAGGATACTATGGCTGACTATATACCAACAAACAAGTAAACCTTGATGAGTTGAACAAATTCCTGGACACATATAATCTACCAAGTTTGAATCAGGGTGACAAAGCCTGAATAGATGCATAACAAGAAATGAGACTGAATCAGTAATAAACAACCTCCCAACGAAGAAAAAGCCAGGTCCTGATCATTTCACTTCTAGATTCTACAAAACTTTTAAAAAAGAGTTACCCCCATTCTTTTTTCTTTTTTCTTTTTTTTAGGGTGCGTGCACTCACCAGACAGAGAGATACAGAGAGACAGAAAGCGAGAAATCAACCCCCAGGGGGGATGGCCACACCGCAATCCCTTCTCCTCCATTCTCCTCTCAGGATCTTGGGCACGCATGCACACGTACCCGGTGTGAGTTGTAAGCCACTGGGTCTGGGACTTAAACTGCAGTCTACTACATGGGAGTCCAGCAACATAGTCATTATGCTAACTGCTGTTCCCTTACCCCCTATTCTACTCGAATTATTTCTAAGATCTAAAAGGAAAGATCCTCCCAAATTAACTTAGGAAACCTTCATCACCTTCATCCCTAAAACAGATAAGGACACAACAAGAAAGAGAAACTACAGTCCAATATCTCTGATGAATATAGTTGCAAAAATTCTCAACAAGATACTAGCAAATCATATAAAACAGCATATAAAAAAATTATTCATGACCAGGTAGGCTTTATTCCAGGGATGCAAGGATAGTTCAACATATGCAAAAGCATAAACATAATACATCTTAGCAACAGAAAGAAAGTTAAAAAACATATGATCATTTCAATTTACACAGAAAAAGCATTCGACAAAATACAACATTGCTTCATGACTAAGACTCTCAGCAAAATTGGCATAGAAGGGTCATTTATCAAAACAATAAAGGCCATCTATCAAAAACCTTATAGCTATATTATACTGAATGGGGAAAAGCTCAAAAGTTTTCCACTAAAAATTGGTACAAGACAAGGCTGCCCGCTTTCTCCACTCCTTTTCAATATAGTGCTTGGAGTCCTAGCCAAAACAACCAGAAAAGAGAATAAAATAACTTTTCAATATAGTGCTGAAAGTCCTAGCCAAGGTAATCAGAAAAGAGAATAAAATAAAATGCATTCAAACAAGGAAAGAAGAGATGAAATTATCTCTATTTGCAGGTGATATGATTGTATACATAGGAGACCCAAAGGTATCCACAAAAACAAACAAATAAACAAACAACCCCTCCCCAAAAAAACTTCTGGAAGTAATAAATGAATACAGTAAAGTGGCAGAATAGAAAATAAACATCCAAAAATCTATAGAATTTCTATATACAAACAACAACCAGACTGAGGTAGAACTGATGAAAGTAATCTCATTTACATAGCCACAAAAAGTATAAGATTCCTAGGAATAAATCTAACCAAAGAAATTAAGACTTCTACGAGGAAAATTATGAAAACCTAAAAAAAAATCAACTAAACAAAGAAATAGAAAATGCCACAAAAAAGTGCAAGGACACCCCATGAGAATTAATATAATCAAAATGGCAATTTTACCCAAATTAATCTATATATTTAATGCAATCCCAATCAAAATACCAGAGATTATTCTTCACAGATTTAGAAAAGACAATAATAGAATGTGTCTGGAATCATAAAAGACCCCATATTGCCAAAATAATCCTGTGCAAGAAAGGTGGAGTAAGAGGCATATCACTTCCTGACCCTAAAATATATTACAAAGCAAAACATGGTATTGGCATCAAAACAGATATGTGAACCAATGGAACAGAACAGAGATCCCAGAAATAAATCCCAAAACACACAGTCAACTGATTTTTGACGAAGTTTTCCAATATTTCCAATGGGCAATGGAAAATCTCTTTAGGAAAGAGTACTGGAAAAACTAGGCATCCACCAGTAAAAAGATGATTGTGGACCCTTATCTCTCACCATTAAGAAAAAACAACTCAATGTAAATCAAAGATCTAAACCTAAGGCCTCAAACTATAAAACTACTAGTGGAAAACACTGGGGAAACTCTGGGTGACATTGGGGTAGGCAGAGACTTCATAAATAAGACCCCCAAAGCACAGGCAATAATCCCAAAAATAGACAAGTGGGATTACATCAGATTAAGAAGTTTCTGCACAGCAAAGGACACAGTTAATTAGTGTGACTTGACAACCCTCAGAATGGGAGAATATTTTTGTAAACTATGCCTCAGATATGTGACTGATAACCAGAATACAGAGGAAACTGAAGCAGCTTACCTGAAAAAAAAAACTGATTAACACAATTAAAAGATGTGAAAATGAGCTGAAGAAACAACTCTAAGGAAGACATATTAACAGCAGAAAAACATATGAAAAAAATGTTCAACATCCCTCATCATAAGGGAGATGCAAATCAAAACTACAGTGAGATACCACCTAACCCCAGTCATAATGGCAAAGATGGAAAAACAAAACAACAACAACAAAAAAAACCATGATAGGTGCTGTCTGGTTTGTGGTGAAAGGGGAACTTTCCTACACTGTTGGTGGGAATGTAAATTGGTCCAGCCTCTATGAACAATATAGAGGTTCCTCAAAGATCTACAAATGGAACTACCATATGATTGAGCAATTCCACTCATGGGTATCTACACAAAGGATAGGAGAATGTTCATTTGGAAAAGTGCTTGCACATCTATGTTTATTGTGGCATTATTCACAATTGCTGAGAAATGGAACCAACCCAAATGTCCACGAACAGATGAATGAATTGAAGAATTGTGGCACATATACACTATGGAATGCTACTCAGCCATAAAATACAACAAGATCCTGGTATTTAATATAAAGTGGATGAATATGAAATATTTATTTTTCAGTGAAGCAAGCCAGACTATGAAAGAGAGACGCTGTATGTCTCCACTTAATATATACCGACTGTCCACACTCTATGAAAACTGAAAGACTAGAAGACATAGAAGAATGGAAAATGGTTAGTGATACTGAAGACAGTGTGGGAAGAGGGTGGGAGAAGAGGGAGCATATGAGCAAATAAATTAAGGAGAAAAATAGAGATGCAAGACATTTATGGGACACAGAAATGGATTGTTATCTATTGATGATAATGTGTATAGTATCCTGAACTGGACTGGTGTGAAGTGCATTCATGTTGGGTAAATTTACTTTACAAGCTAGGTGATGTATACTGATTGAATGTTGATAATAATGTGTATGGTAATATCTTTGACTGAACCAATATTCATGATAGAAAAATTCATTTGGTATGCTATAATGATAGTGATTGAAGGTTTTAAAAAAAAACCCATGTAATGTTAACTACGATGATTACATGTAAACCAGAAATTAAATTAAAAATTCTAAAAAGAAATAGAGGTTTATTCAGCTCATGATTCAGAGGTCCAGGGTCCAGGCAGTAACTTCTGCTGAAGCTACAACATGGTGGAGGGCAGGATCTTGAACTGAGTGGCTGTCCATATGTTTCTGCTTGCTCTAGTCTTTTCCTCTATTATAACCCCACCAGAACTCAATCATAGGGTCCCTGCCCTAATGACCTTATCACACCCAAAGGCCCCACTCTAGGATAGGACACAGTACAGGGGTTAAATTTTCACTTAACACCTTTGCAATACAACCAAGCGCCAACACAGGAACTTTGAGAGAACAAACTATTGGGTCATTGGGAAAGTCATGATGTATTTTTTGCATAGAAAATATAGAAAAATACATCATGGCTTTTCTGATGACTCAATATTATCCAAAACATAATAGCTATGTTTTCCAGCATATAAGCATATGATTTTTCTCCTTAGATAAATGAAGTGTTTTAGTAATGGATTTTTTTTTTCATGATCGAGAGTATACGTGTTCACATGTATGGGAAGTAGGGAGAGAGAAAAGCACCCTTAACAGGATCTCATCATGATGCAATTGCTGCCCTCCAGTCCCTCAGGATTTGGGGTACCTGAGAATGGTATGCCTGACATGTTTACAAGCTGACTTGGGAATCCACAGTCAACCATATGATTTCTAGCTTTGCAGGGCACTTGGATTATTGCTGAGCTACAGTGGCTGGGCCTAGATTTTCTTATAGTAAATTACTGCATCAACAGGATCTCATCATGATGCAATTGCTGCCCTCCAGTCCCTCAGGATTTGGGGTACCTGAGAATGGTATGCCTGACATGTTTACAAGCTGACTTGGGAATCCACAGTCAACCATATGATTTCTAGCTTTGCAGGGCACTTGGATTATTGCTGAGCTACAGTGGCTGGGCCTAGATTTTCTTATAGTAAATTACTGCATCAATTAATAAATATTACTTGGTGGTAACTCAATCTAATGAAAAAAATATATAACTATCTAGTGATATGCTAAATAGATATTTGTACAATTCAATCTAAACTTTCGGTAAAAATAAAAATACTAATTTAGGTTAAAGAATATGCATACAGACAGACACATACACAAGCCCAAAACCATGCTTAATGGGGAAATACTCACAAAATTAAAACTAGTATCAGAGGTAAGCAAGGGATGCCCATATTAACATTATAACATAACATTATACTCAAGGCAGACATTAAGGCAATTAGGCAAAATAACTTAATTGGCGGTATCAAAATTTGAATAATAGTAATATTATACTATTTGTAAATGATATGACAATCTACCCAGCAAACTCAAGAAAACCAACTGAGAAATCTACACAAATCAAGAAAACTCAGCAAGTACAAAATATACATATAGAAATCACCTTTATTCATACACACTATAATGAAAAACAACTTGTTCACAACCGCAACAAAAAAGATTATATAATAGTTATGCATGGACTTATCAGGCAATGTGCAACAACACAAAATTTAGTTTGAACAAATGAAAAGACATTCTATATTCTGACAGAAAAATTCAGCATCATGTAAGTTTTTATCTTTTTATAATTTAACTTTGTAACTATAATGTGTTCCTGATAAATATATAAAATGTTTGCCTGTTGAGAGAGATGCAAATTTAGGCATTGAGCCTGTAGAAAATGTGGTCAGGGAAAACATTTTTAAAATATCTTCTTATAAATATATTACCTATTCAGAAAATTAAACATTTTTATGAATAACATGCACTTAAACCTCTAAAGTCTTAATATTTTTAAAAGTTCTGTTTGGAGTCTAGAATTCTTACCAGGATGATGTCTCTGTTTTCTGTCATCATTTACATCCAAAATACAGTTTTAAAAGTGAGTTGGCTTAAGTGAATTGTGTCACTCATCTTTCTGTACATATAACCTGAAGTTACTGTAAAAAAAAAATATGAGCCAAGCTTTCTGGGACTCTGAAATCAACAACATAAAATCATGTTGATCATGGATTTTTATTAATAGGTCTTGGTGTGTATGTTTGTGCATGTGTGTGTATATGTGGGTGTACACATGTTTTGTTCTGTATAAATTCTAAATATGATCAGAAATTTAAAATGATAGAATGTGTATATTGGCGTCACATTTATTTGAACAGAGTTGCTAGGTTTTTTTAAAAGAATTATTTTATTAAACTGTATTTATTATTATTACTATTATTTTCCAGTTTGATCAGAGAGAGGCAGAGAGAGAGAGGGGGAAAGTGAGAAAGCAAGCTACCAGATCCGGGACTTGAACTATGGTCAGCCACATTGGAGTCAAGCATCTTTAACTACTACATTGTCACCTGCCAGCACCACAATTGCTAGTTGTAATAAATCATGGGCTTGACATATTAACCTTGAAAATTATTATTAATCTGAGAAAATGTGCTTAATTCTTAACCTCTGGATGATATTGACAAGTCTTTTTTTACTTTTAAATTAAAGTTTAATAAAAGTAATCTACTTCTTGGGACCAGCAGTTAGTGTAATGGCTATGTCGCTGGA
>NW_006198945.1:430587-432855 GCF_000334495.1 Tupaia belangeri chinensis
GAGGAGAAGGGATTGCGGTGTGGCCATCACCCCAGGGGGTGATTTCTCACTTTCTGTCTCTTTGTCTCTCCCTGTCTGGCAAGCGCAAGCACCCTATAGCAAAAACCTCTCCAAAAAGAAAAAGAAAAGAAAAAAGTAATCTACTTCCTAGAATTTATTATTTTTCTCTTGGCTTAGTTTGTCAGCTGTAGAGGTCTTCCTAAATAGATGAATATTCCTATTTCCTTTTTAATTCAGTTTTTCTGATCATCGAGCTTGTCTAGAAATAGACAACACTTATTTGATCAATATGACTCATACTCTTAAAGCAAGAGTAACAAGAAGAATTAGGACTGTCAATGTATTTATTACATCTTCATACAACTAAAATGATGGAAAAGACAGCATACTGCCAAGTTGGAAGGTCCCGTTTTATCCTTAACCATGATATGTGCTTGAACATGTAAGTGTCCTATCAATACTAGTAAAGGTAAATGGAACAATTTGAGGTCTTCTCTCTTCCACAGGAGGAAAATGTTCTTTTCTCTAAGTACATAAATTGCCCTCATGAAAGCATATATTCATTCATTCATTTATTCATTCCTGTAATATATTTGAACTTCTGTAAAATACAATGTGCTCTGGAACTATGTTAGGGCTAGAGATAAAAAGGTGAATGAGACATGGTCCTGCCATCAAAGAACTTAGTCTAGTAAAAGAAAGAAATGCTAGGAGCTGTAATTCGGTCAGTCAAATTTATATCTCTAGCAAAAACCTTTTATTAACTCCTCACTCCTATATCCAATGACTACTCAATAACTCCATTTTGATGTCTGATGGACATCTATACTAACCTATTCTACCTGCAATAATGCCCCAGGTCATGTTGGCTGGTCTGCATCATTACAATTGCTAGACAAAATGGTTTAATGACTTTCTTTCATTTAAATTCTGTATCTAATCCATCAGAAAGTCCTGTTGGCTCTACTTCAGTATACATGCAGCAGAATCTGTTTCTCGTCTTTAATGCCAACTATTGGCCCCAGTCTCCCTCATCTTTCAACTTCAGTTGCCCCTTAACTGGGATTCCTGTTTCCTTTGGTCTCCCAGAGTTTATCATCAACAAAGTAGCTACAGTAACCTTTTAAAAACACAAGTCATATCATGTGGTTTCTTTATTCAAAACCATTCATGGCCCACATTTCCTTTATTATACAATCTGGAGTCTTCTTGGTGATTAACAAGTACCTACATGGTCCAACCGCCATAATTACTTTGACCTCATATACTAACTCCCCCTTCACTCTGTTCTCCAGACATGCTGTCCTTTTTGTTGCTTTCACCTTAGAGTCTTTGTACTGACTGTTCCCTCTGCTTGGAATGTTCTTTCCCAGATCTCTTCGTGTCTTTCTCTTCACTCCACAAAGTCTTTGTTCAAATATCATCTTTTCAAGGAGGCTGACCCTGACCACATTATTTAAAATTGTATCCTTTCATTTATATTCTCAATCTCCCTTACACTGTCAATTCTTCCCACCTCCCCACGGTATTTATGTCATCTAACATACCATAGAATTTGCTTATTTATTATATGTATTATTATCTGTCTCCCCCTGCTGGAATATAACCTATAAAGAGTACAGAGATCTTTATTTGTCTTTACACTGATATCTTTTATTTTTTTAAGAATTATTTTATTTAACTTTATTCATATATTTCAATTTGACCATAGAGGAACACAGAGGGAGAGAGAGAAAGCAAGCCACCAGGTCTAGGACTCAAACTGTGGTTGGCCATGTGGGAGTCCAGTGTCCTTAACCACCATGCCACTTGCCAGCCCCTTTTCCACTGATAAATATGAAGAATAGTTGGCATATAGTAGATTTCCCATAAACGTTTTTTAGTGAATTTGTGGCCTGGGCTGGGAAGATTTGCTACAACTCCTTTTGCAACAAATAATCAAACGATCCATTTAAATATTTAACAAATTAATCACATTACTGAATTATTTTCTATTCGTAGGTCGACAGCTCTATTTGTAGGTTAACTCTATTTGTAGGTTGTTAGTATTGCATGGAATGATAGGGCTCATTAAGGCTGCCAGGTGTTAGGAATTTAGAGTTCTGGCCTGTTATACTCTTCCCCTAGCCTCAGGATCTCTTCTTTCTATGTCCTTGGTCTCTTTCTTTCTCCAAAACTCACTCTTTATAGCTAGTCCAGGTAAGCCATGCTCTAAACTGACTCTCTACTCTGCCTTCCCCAAGTTTAGGGACATTTTTATGTGGCCTT
>NW_006198945.1:432868-458261 GCF_000334495.1 Tupaia belangeri chinensis
AGCAGGAAGCAATGGCAATGAAAAACTAATCATCACTGTCATTAATTAAGAAGACAAAATAAAAACCAAGAAAACAAGTATTTGCAATAAAATCCAAAAGCTGTTAAACTATTTCATCCAACATAAATTACTTTATATCATATATGTATTGTGTCTTCAGAAAAGTCATGACGTACTTTTCTGTGTTTCTATGCAAAAATGCATCATGAATTCTCCAATGACCCAATAGCTAGAACAAATACATTTTTGGTCTATTGGTAAATATGTTATGGTAAGTACTCTAATCTGATCCTTGATTTTTGATGAATTGGGCTGCTTCTGGTTAACCATTAAAGATGCTATGAGGACCTCCTAGAGTAGGGGCTCCCTTTTTTTTTTTTTTGGTAAAGGACCATATAGTAAATATTTTAGGTTTTGTGGATCATAGAGTCTCTGTCACAACTACTCAACTCTCCCTTTGTAGTGCAAAGGCAAATGTATGTAAATGGATATGACTATTTGCCAATAAAATACTACTTACAGAAGCACAGAGTGGGTTGGATTTGGCCCATGGATCATAGCTTGTTGACCTCTGCTACAGAGGACGATGGATCCCTTACAGAGATGAAAGGGATTAGGCAAAAGTCCCAATTACTGGTCTCATTAACTGCAGGGCCTTTTATTTACTCAGACTGGATTCAAATACCAGTTATATATTCATTTACCCTATTCCACTGATAAAAGAGTTAACCCTTTCTGATTCTCAGTTTTTCATCTTAAAATGCCAAAAATTCTAACTCATCTCAGAGTGTTCATAAGAAACTGAGAAAATATATATGAAACAGGCAAAATATAAACATACAGATGGCCATGATCTTCTTTTCTCCTTTTCCTCTAAGAAGGTTCCTTGTTGCTAGGGCTGCTGCCTCTGTGATGATGTCAGTTGATTCAGCTATTGGCTATGTAGAGCTGCCAAGGTGAAAGAAGCTTAAAACACAGTGTATTGATTTATACTGGAAAGGATACCAAGCTACTCTAAAGAGAGAAAACTGGATTTGGGAAAGATAAGGGGAGACAAGCAAGGAAGAAAGGAAGGAAAGAGAGAGAGCAGAGAAAATTGAGCCTGAAATGAGTTTGGGAGAGATTTTTAGAAGTTTAGAAGGAACAGAATTGGGAGCAGCTTTCTCTCATGCACTGTTTTGAAGGCTGAAAGGATATGAGAAGGTACATGGAGGACTGGGAAAGAAGAGAGGGCAATATTCTAAGAAGTGTTGCTCTGTGTTATGAATGCAATTCTCCTTTGGAGTTTTTCAACTGCAATAAAGACCAGAAACTACAATTTAATTTTATAGTATAGGACTTTGAATAAAGGCCATTTTATTGCCTGGCCAGGAGGCAGCTTAACTTTATAAGGGTCACATAAGTACAACACTGAACATAGAGATCAATGTAGAATGAGAACTCAAAATTATGTACTCTTTATTATAGTGTTTATACCTGATTTGGGGGCAGGGAGATAAGGAACAGCTTTATAGAGAGTAGACTCTTGAACTGAGTCTCAGCTCAAAATAAGTAGGTGTTTGTCTGGCAAGTAAGCAATATGACTATGAGCTCAGGTCTGAGGCTTGGTTTCGTTACTCTTTTATGACTTTGGACAAGTTGTTTAGTCTTTATGTGACTCAGTTTCCTGGTAATACCTAATATATTAAAGGAATCAGTCTGATAACTCAATAGGCATTTATGGGCGCAATGAAATGGAATTAAGTTTGTGTTAGTCAATGTTGTCAAATTATGAATATTTGACTTGCACTGCTGAAGCCAAATTACATGTGAGAAAGAGGAGATCTATCATAGATGCATTAGTCATCGTCATCAAGCATTGTTTCTTTAGAGGTTGATATTCTAACTTCAAGATTGTGTAATTATTGAATAAGACTTCTATACTTGGAACACAGATCTATCAACCTTAGATGGACTTTGCCAGCAGAACTGTAGAAATAAAACTATGATATCTGGGGATGAGGGGTAGTGAGTAACTGAAGTAGCAAGACAAGAACAAAATAATGCCAATCAACTTCTTGGCTCAAACCAGAGACTCAGACAATTTGGAATCAGAGCCATACCACAGCACCCAGGATGCCAGGCTCGGAAGGCTGCATCTTTCTCAGGTTTGTGGTTTTTGAACAATCCACAGAACTTTCTTGAAAAAGAGAGAAATAGAGGGAAGGGACAGAAGCAGGAGAGTGCCTAAATGGACCCTTTCAGCACATAAGAGAAGAGGGTAGATATGCTGAAGTCAAGGTGCCATGTAGAGCAGTAAATATTTTCTCTATATACATTTGGGAGCACAGTCTTGCAGAGCCTAAAGTAAAAATTACTTTTACAAAAAAGGTATTGAGAAGTAGAAAAGTTGAGTCAATGATGCTAACACTCTGGGTTTCTGTTAATTTTCTGCTGCCCTAAATATTGGAGGTTTTTTTTTCTTTTTTGCCTATGAGTAATTTATGTTTCCTATAAATGCTTTAAAGCTTTGATGTTTCAAAATTTAAATAAGTCTACCTTCTACAAATAATGCTGCTACAACCACCCTTGCCCTATGACTAGCCCTTGACCATCCCTAGCTTGTTCCCACCTCAGGGCTTTCATTCTTGCAGGATCTTTACTTAGACCCCTTCTTCCTTAGACCTTGGACTAGCTTGCCTCTTATATCATTTGAGTTTCTGCTTGAATGTTCTTTCCTTAGAGAGGTTTACTCTGATCACCTAGCTAAATAAGCTCTTCCCTCTCCTACATAACAACACTCTCCAACACTTCTCTGTCTTTTTCCTCTTTGTATTTATTACTACCTATGCTTCTATTTTGCTCTATATGTTTATTTGCTTGTTATTCATATATCTTATTTTAAGCTCTACGAAGACAAGGGCTTTTTTTCTATCTCGGTTACTTTCCACTATATTCTCAACACCTGGAACAGTACTGGAACAGAATAGATACTCATATGTGTTTGTCACATGAATGAATGCCTTATAGAGGAGGAAATGGCTCACATTTGACTGCTTAAAAAATTGACTTCCAAGGAGGTTTAATGGTCTGTTCAAGGTCAAAAGGCCATGGCTTACAGAGCCAGAACATGAATGTTAGTAATCTTTCTCCTGCTTTGGTTCCCCATCAGCCATGAACAAGGTACTGAACAACCACTATACACTAAACACTGTACCAGTGACAATTTGAAGGACACACTAAAAATAGAAAATGTAGAATTGGCATTCAAGGATCTTCTAGTCTAACATAGAACACACAGTGTATATAGCTAAAAAGGTACACATTTCACTTAATATTGCTTATTCTAGAAAAGTGTGTCTCAACTATGGAATGAAATGTGAAGCTTAACAAATATGGATCTTAAAAATAACACCCACATCAGGGCCCTGCTTTGACCAATGAAATTAGAATCTCTAGATGTGGAACCCATTTTTTTTTTTAAGTTCTCCCATGTGATTAATGCACAACTAGCTTTAAAAACCAATAGTCTAGCCCAGTGTGTTTCAAACTGTAGTATGCACATGAATCCCCTGCAGATCTTGTCAGATTTTGCAGATTGTGATGTAGTAAGTCCGAGATGGGGTCTGAGATCCTGCATTTCAAATGCCAGTGCTGCTAGTCTGTGAATCACACTTTGAGTAGGGAGGTATCACAATATAAGAAGTTATCTGAGTTAGCAGATAGTCTTTGTATAGTTTTGAAGTAAATATTGCAGAGAGCCACTTTACAACACAGATGGATCTATAGCATAGACCCCATGTGTAATAGTGAGGTTCCATTTGGGAAAAAAAATTAAAAGACAGCAATGTCCAAATGCAAGCAACTGAGCCCAGTATAAACATAGATCATAAGTAGTGAGGGAAGCAATTAAGGAAATACCCTAAGAGCTGATAATAAGTACCAAGCCCTAGAAATCTCCTCTGGGTTGATTCTGGGAATGAAGCAAACCCAAAAGTGTAACTGCAGAAACCGACTTCAAATTCCTTTAGGAAACAGTGACCATGGAAGAGTCAGGTAGGGAGTTCATGCAGGACCTCTTAGTTTGGGTTATTTTCACCAAGAATAACTGAGACTTCATGTCAGAATCTGACCTAGCCATCATCTTTCCAAGTCTAGAGCATGAATTAAGTCAGGAATGGCTGAACAAAAATGAATCAAGGCCTGTTTCAGGTGTCCTTGCCCATAATATAGCAAGGAGAGCAAGAACCTACCACTATGAGGGTACTAAAGAACCTTGGTAGGCAGCCAGCTCCATGCTCCACACATGCTCCACATACACTCTATGTGTGCTCCAAACAATTGGTTTGTTTTTACCCAGCTCCTCCTCATTTAAAAAAAGAAACTTAAGGATTCTAGGATTACTCAAGCACCTTTAGAGAATTCCCTATTGCAGGTAGTTCTTCCTCAGTGAAAATATCAAGCCTGCCTTATTTGTTTCTATCTAGACAGCTCTCAGTTCCATTTTGGAAAACTCAGAAAACCCAGGATACCATGTCCTTTAACACAAAATATATTTCAGTATCCATTATGCTGAGGGCACTGAGTCTAAATGTAAGTTCACCAGAGATGGATACTGATTTCAAAGAGTAAAAATGCATTAGTGACAGAAACATGCCCACATGCTGTGTGTGGAAAGAAACACACAGGGAGAACAGAAATGGTGTTCTTTTCCTACCTCAAGGACACCAAGATGACTCTCTGCCCTTACTTATGTCTGGTAATCCCCTGATTCTATTTCTGTTCAGGCAAGCAAAGCAGTGGTTAGATGACAGCCTTGGGAAAGCATGCTAAGCAAACTTAACTTGAGTGTGTTCTACATTGGTGTCTTAGATGGTTCATGCTACCATAGGAAAATACCATAGATTTGGTGGCTCAAACCATAGAAAATTATTTATTGACAGTTCTGGAAGCTGAAATAGTCTGATATCAGGGTGGCAGCCTGATCAATCTCTGATGAGGGCTCTCTTCTTGACTTGCAGGTGGCCACCTTATCACTTTGCACACATGGTGGAGGGAGAGAGAAGACAGACAGCACAACACTCTCTCCAGTGTCTTTTCTTATAAGGGGACTAATCTCAATGAGCAGCCTACCCTCATGACTTCATCTCAACCTAATTACCTCCCAAACATCTCATTTCCAAATACCATCACACTGTAGTTAGGGTTTCATATGGGCGTGTTGGGGGGATACATTCAGTCCATAACAGATTTGTTCTTTGGAGTTCTATAATAAAACAGGTCAGATATTGTGAGATATTAGAATATAATAACATGGATATAGGCTATATTTAGGCTACATGTATTACAATGTGTAATTATGATATACTATCATATTAGCACAATTTTGAATCTCTCATGACTCAGATTCTTATGTCTGAAAAAAGCACATTGCCCCCTATCCACAGGTTTGGAATTAGTGTGGGAAAAGCTGCTTTCTGTAAGTACTTAAAATCTCCTGCTTGAACTTCATTTGTTAGCAAATTATGTCCTTATAAAACAGTACCACTGAGTTCACAAATGATAAAGTCTTGATGCTATTCAAATTCAACAGGAGTAAAGAATATTTTTTTTTGAGAGATTTTCACTATAGGGCGCGTGCACTCGCCAGACAGACAGAGAGAGACAGACAGACAGAAAGCGAGAAATCACCCCCCCAGGGGGGATGGTCATGCCGCAATCCCTTCTCCTCCATTCTCCTCTCGGGATCTTGGGCACACACGCACATGTGCCTGGCATGAGTTTTAAGCCACCGGGTCCGGGACGTGAACCGTGGTCGACTACATGGGAGTCCAGCGACATAGCCATTACACTAACTGCTGGTTCCCAGGAATATTTTCATGTTTATACAAAGATACCTCAGAGATGACACACTGTACAGCAGCTTCTACATGCTGATAGTTGCCACATAGTTTCTGGAATATAGGGAGCATTATGCAAGTACTAAGCAAGGAAATATTCATATTTTCCACTTTTTATCCAAAAGCACACTTCTCTGCATCAAAATTCACAAAGGATATTCTTTTGCTTTTTAATTAAGCATTGTAGCAAAAAAGCCCTCCATTTACTCTTTCCAGATTATAAGTGGGCATTGATGAAGCCCTTAAAACAAAATCCCATGTAAAAGAGCTCAAGCTTGGGATGCCCAGTTAAGCTTTCTCTAGCCTTACAAATGCAGGCAAATGTGGGCCCTTGGGCTTGGTTTCTTACTTGGAATGCAAATACATATGAGACCCTTGTACACTTGGGAAGCGTTTTGGATGGAGATAGGGAGATTGTGCTGAAAGGGCAAACTAAGAAATAGGCTGTTTTTATTGTCATCATAAGATGCAATGCACAAGCTAAATTTTTGAGGTTTTTTGATCTGTGCTAAATAGACTGCCACTAGAATTCCTTGGTGGGTGGAAAGAAGCTGGGATCCGCTCATTAGGTCTCAGTGCTCAGGCTACATTAGGGAGGAGGCAGGAAGGAGTTGTTGGAAGCTCTAATGAGACAGGAGACATCCCAAAGGTGAAAGGTACGAGGAACATTCAGATGCATTTTCCCTTCCTGCCATATTTACTTGATTAACATGTCACTAAGGAACAGAAGAACAGAAGGGAACAAGAGAACAGGGATTTTGTTAATTTTTTTTTTTTCGCAACAGAACTTAATTTGCACACCATGAAGAAAAATTGATCCTTTTCTTATGTCTGCTACTCTGTTGAGAGTGCACTATGTAGAAAATCAATTTCCTTGTCTCAAGTTGGTTTGCCTATTTAATTAACTTAGCAACTTAATGGAGACAAACATGATTAAAACACAGTTTGAGAAAGCTTTCAACATCGTCATTTATTATATATAATATTTCATCAAAGATTTCCCTGTAGTAATTATGGTGTGTTTAGATTTTGTTTTCCTTTCACCAGTGTTTTATTAGTTCTTGAAGGTGATTAGTTAGTAGTCTTGTGATAATCAGAATCTGAAATATTCCTATCATGAATTAATATATGCAACAAAAATTACCTGGGCTGGAATATTATGTTTCATCTGAATCTATAACTCAGTGGGGATTTTTTTGGCTTATCTAGAATTCTTGCACTGAGCAGTAATTGTCAAATAACTAACTCAAAACAATGAAGAGTTTTAAAGATCAAGTTTTAGGAAAATCATATCCGTTTAACATCTTTTAGCTCTACCTTTTCTAGAGCAAATAATCAAAATCCACATATCCCTGATACGAGGGGGAAAATATGTGTTTGGAATCAGATACAGCTGGCCAGAGGGAAAAATGGGAAGAAAGATGATATGTTGCATCTTGGACTTTATTTAAGTTATTTTAACCTCTGAGAATTAAAAAAAAAAAACTTAAAGTTGCTTAATTTTTCTTCAATTATAAGATAGCTTAATCTTATTCTCTAATTTTTGCTAGGTATATTATATCTGCATTGTCAGAGCATGAAGCCATTACGTACCATGTTTTTTTCCCCTTATAGACATAATTTAGTTTTAGTTCTGCAGGTAAATACATATTTAATGATCACCACTAGTTCTTATACTCTTGCAGTCCATAGTATAAATATTTCTGTAGAGTGCTTATTCAGTCAACTATTTTTGAGGTGTATTTATTTATTTATTTAGAAAGAGAGTAGGAAAAAAAGGGTCTCCCCAAAAGGATCTCCACACCATGATCCACCTCAGTTTGAGCCAGCCTGCATCACGGGCACACACATGCATAGCTGGTGGGTCTAGCCACACTACCACGGCACTACCACCTGGCTCATCATTCAACTATTGATGGACATTTGGGTTATGTTTAATTCTGGACTATAGTGAATAATTCTACTTTGAACATTCATATACAAGTCTCTCTCTGGACATACCTTTTTTATTATGTACATTAGTTATCTTTCATTTAAATTTATTTATTTATATTCATTCACTATACATCATTACAGCATACAAAATGGGATTTTCCATCCAGAATACACTATATATTGACTCAATCAAGCACATCAACATACATGTTATTGTTGACAAATAATTTTCCATTTCTTGTTTCCTGTATATTTTGCTTTTTCTTTTTCCCATCCTTGATTCCCTATCTCTCATCCTCTGCCGTGTCCCACCCTCCTCCCACACTGTCTCTGGTATCCATGGTTGCTTTCTATGCCTTTTCTCCCCCACATTTTATTGTTTCACAAAAGATCTTAATTCATCTTAATATTTTCAATAGCAAGCATAGCTGATATATACATATTCATGAACACAAATCTGACTTTAGGCATAAACTTCAATGAGTAGAATGAACATACTATAAAGTAGCACCTAGCTGGGGCTATATAGCTTACTGCAGTCATCAAATAGGTATTTTTAATGCATTTTTTTTAATTTCAAGAAAAACAGTTTTCGTGTTTTTTTTCCTCCTGAAACTTTTTTAAAATCAATTAATTTACATTCATCCCCTAAATATCATCACAGCATACAAAATGTGGTTTCTCATCCAGAATATACTGCATAGTGGCTTAATCATGCATGTTATCATCAATAATTTTCCATTTCTGGATATACTTTTTAATTTCTCTTGGGTAAATACCTAGGAATGGGATCTTATTTCAAGAATATCTTTAATTTTATAATATACTGCCGTATTATTTTCAAATAGATGTTAACTTTTTACATTCCTACCAGAAATACATGAGGATTGTAGTTGCTTCACATTTTCAACAACATTAGAGATAATCTATCTTTTTAACTTTTTAACAGTTCCAGTAGATGCATAATGGTAACTTTTTGTGCTTTTACTTTGTGTTACCTTAATGACTAATGAAATTTTGATGTACTTGTTGATTATTTGTTTACCTTCTTTTGTACAATCTGTTAGAATGTTTTGGTCTATCGTTTTACTGGGTTGTTTCTCCTGTCATTATTGAATTGTAAAAGCTCTTTTTATATTTTAGATATAAGCTTTGTGTTTAATTATATGCCTTACAAATATTTTCTCTAAGTCTAGGGCTTGATTTTTCATTTTATTAACCTTTAAATGTCTATTTTATTATTTTTTTCTTTTATGGTTTGTAATTTTTAAATGATCTACCTGAGCAAACTTTGTCTACCCTAGTGTCTCAAATATTTTCTCCGAAGTTTTCTTCTAAAAGTTTAATAATTTTGGGACCAGCAGCTAGCGTAATGACTATGTCGCTGAACTCCCATGTAGTCGACTGCAGTGGCTTAAATTCACGCCAGGTGCGTGTGTGTGCGTGCCCAAGATCCCAAGAGGAGAATGGAGGAGAAGGGATTGCAGTGTGGCCATCCCCCCTGAGGGGTGATTTCTCACTTTCTGTCTCTCTGTCTCTCTCTGTCTTTCTGGCAAGCGCATGTGCCTATAGCAAAAACCTCTCCAAAAAAAAAGTTTAATTATTTTATCTCCTATATTTAAGTGTATGGTTATTTGATTTAATTTGAATATCATTTCCTCTGTGAGTCTTCCAGGAAGAGCTCATCAATCTCTCCCTTGTGCTCTCACAATGCCATATATAACACCATATGTACACTTACCTCAGAATATTTCATTATAATTATTTATTTAAATATTCATTTTACCCATTAGACTACGAGCATCAATGTATAGTAATAAGTCTAAATAGTTTATAAATTCCAATGCCTAAAATATACTTAATACATAATAGAACATCAATATAAGTTGTTAAATGAACAAATGAATAAATAAATGCAACTATAATATTCCTTAAATATGTTTTTTAAAGTCTATTTTCTATTTCTTCCATGACAGAGAGGGACACAGAGAAAGAGAGACAAGCACCCTCAACAGGGTCTTCATGCCATGATCCACACAGTCTCAGCTGACATGGAACACAGGTATGCCTGGGTGCATGCCTGACACACCCAGGGAGTACCCAGGACACAAACCCAATACCTTTCTCATGTGAGCCCGGTTGTTTTACCACCATGCCACCACCTGGTCCCCCTTAAATAATTTTTACAAAGTACTTTCACATGAACATTTCATTAAACTCTCACAAGAAAGTAATGAGGCAGACATTGTGTTACTGCCATTTTTATACAAGAACTCTAGGCTTTCCAAAGCCTAATAAATTACAAACTATTTAGCTTGACATCCAAAGGCATCTGTGATATTTCCCCCCAGACTTTTCAGCTTTATTTTCTGTTATTCTATTCCACATATCCAATGCAACAATTGAACTGGGTAATTCATAGTTTTCCACCTGTGCCCTTAATTTCTGCCTCTTCAGATTCACTCAGGTTGTCTCTTCCACCTTGAAATTCTCTCCACTCCATTTCTGCCTAATAATATCCTATTCATCTCAAAAGCCACTGCCTTTATGTACCTTTCTGTGATTGGGACAGATAAATGACCAGGTGCAGGGAGTGCCTTAATGTGGATACAGTCTTTATGCTTACACTGCAGGGCATGCGAAAGCTCTAAACAAAGACACAATCTACTGCTGGGCTTTACAGATAGAAAGCTGAGTGTTAGCCAGAGAAGGCTGGGAGAGACTTGTTTAGATGCTCCACATCTGCAGTCAATATAGAAAAAACACGTGGCTTTACCTCCCCCATGAAAGAATGAGCACAGAACAGCTTCTGGCTGGGGTGATCTCCATCTGAGAGCCTGGTCCAGCTGATCCCTGCTTTTCTCTGTCTATCTGTATATCCTTTCTCAATACACAGACCTTCCCCTCCAGGTTCCAGGTCTTTTTGCCAGCAGTCTGGGAAACCAGGTAAATGGAAATGCTCCTTTGTCTATTATAACCATAAACCTCCATTCATTTTGACCATAAGTAAAATAAATGGTTTGTCCTTTGCTTCTCACCATTTTTCTCTTGACCTGTGGCATGGTCTCTATTATATAGTAGGTTCCCATTGCTCTCCTGTTAGTCCTCTCTCTAAATCGCCCTGTGCAGCCTTAGGTATCCTCAGACCAGGAGTCTTAAGAACCGGATTCCAACTCTGGCTCTATCTGGCACTGGCATTGGAGCTTGGTCCCTTTGCTGCCTCCTTTGCAAAGGAGATTTAGTCCTGCCTGGCTTTACAGGCTGTTCTGGAAGTCAAATGTTGCAATGAATAGGAAAATAACTTGTAAATTTTAACATGCCAAACAAATATACACTTGTAATCATTATTGAAATCAACCTTTAGCTTGAATCCATGCATGTCTCAATCGCACAGTAGAAGACAAATGTATTTGAGAGGAATGTTTTGAGGCAGATGTATTTCTGGCATTCCTTCAAAATGGCTCTTGATTCCTGAGTCTCCCTGTGATCAAGACAAGCCCTGAACTTGTTCCCCATCTTGATAATTCTGCATTTTGCTTTGTGTTTAATTAGACACTTTTGGATCCCTCTGTGCATGGCCCAACATCTGTTTATGCTTCCCATGTCAGGCTCTGTACAGCTAATGTGAAGGGGAATGTTGACCTATTTCGCCTGATTTACTCAGGTTTTTGCAGTTGTGAAAACCTGGCTCGAAGTTGGCTGTCACTGTCTTTTACAATGTCCTGGGCCACATGATGGCAGAAGGCAAATTGGAAGCTAGAGTAAACAGTCACTTTATATTTTCAACACCATTAAAGAATCATGCCTCCTTAGGCAAAGATGTGAGGTTATTGCAACTGAAATTCCTACCCTCTTTCACTAATGGATCCTCACTGCCTTTGTTACCGCCCTCTTTGCCCCTGCTCCCAGCCAGACTGTATTACCTTCAGTCTTCTCTGTCAACATGTCCACCTGCATATACCAGTTATCCTCTATCAAGCCCTCTAGTCTGGTCTGAGACCAAGTCTGGCTCTCCAAATTAAGTTTACTTTCCCAAATTCTTCTCGCAGAGAGACTCAGATTAGTTTCTTAGTGATACAAGGAGAGGCTGCAGTTAAAACCACAGCCTTGGGAGCAAGATTTTCTGAATTCAAATTCCATCTCTGCCATACTTCCTTTCTGGGGATTGCTAATTGTTGAGCTTCTCCTGCCTCAATTTATAAAATTATAGAATGGGCTAGTGAGAGTCCATACTTCATTCATTGTTTGATTAAGTTAATAAATTACATTAAAGGGTTAGTTTGTTAACCACAAGAAGGATTCAGAACAGTGCCCAGTACCAAGTAAGCAGTCAATACAACTACAATATAGTCATTCCTCGGTATCCACGGAGGATTGGTTTACAGAATCCCTCTTACAAGGACACTTACAAATACTCAAAATGATTCAGTATTTGCATATAACTTACACAGTTCTCCCTTATACTTCAGGTCTTCTCTAGATTACTTATAATACCCAATACTATACAAATGCTGTGTAAATATTAATAGTAGTTATACTGTATTGGTTTTTAAAATTGTATTATTTTTATTGTTTTTTTTAATCATTTTTTCCTGAACATATTTGATCTACCATTAGTTGATTCTGCAAATGTTTAATACATAGGTATGAAGGGGGCTGACCATATTTTATGCCTATTGAAGGAACTTGGAACAGAATCATAAAGCATATGGCTTCAGACTCTTAGATGTCTATGTTCTCATCTTGTCTCTGCCACTTACTGGCCATGCAATTTAAGCCTAGGTAATTAATCCCTGTAGGCTTGAATTTCTTTATTATAGTACCCTTCACCACTTAGGGTTGTGTAAAACATTAAATAACATAGTGTGTATAAATCACTTTTAGCACAGGGCTTGATAATTAATGAGAATGCTATTGAATTGGTTATTTTAGTGCATAGATTACTGCAATTTTCCTTCTAACTATTGGGTCATTGCAAAAGTCATGACCCATTTTTACATAGAAAAATATGTCATGACTTTTCCAACAACCCAGTATTTAATTGTGGCATTATGAAATGTTCAATTGTCTCTACTTATTCCAGAAGGATGGCTTTGATGGTGTGTTCTTAAAGTTAAGTTGGAAGGCATAGAAGCTATTTTTCTATAGTCTAGATTTGTGATATTTCTCAACTCACAGAGGATCAATGGAGATATTGCACAAGGAAGACAGTAAAGCTTAGAAACAGGCAAACAAATGGGCAGTTTTAATTAAGCCAACAGATGAAAGCCCTTTAATTATTCTTCAAAGCACATCTGTCTCACTCTGTGGGAAAACCAGCCATCTAATAATGCACCAAGTCCGGCAAGCCCCATGTGGACTGTTCCAGAAGCTGTGGTGTGTTCTTGTTCTAGTTTTTCCTTTAGGTTAAATACAAAGAGGCAAGATAATGAATTGAGAGTCATGTTTTGTTTGGATCTATGTTCAAAGTATTTTGCTTTGAAAAATGGCTCTGCCATTTGTACATGTATTTGTGCATAGTATCTAATTATGGATCTGAAGAGAAAAAGAGCAAAAATAGAGTTTACTGTCATTTCTACATATTTTTTCTCAGTTTTCAATCATTAACTAACTCCCATGAGAAGAAGAAACTGAGAAATATAATCCAATAAGAATATGAAACATGTATAGTCATTCAGGAATGGAGAATAGAGAATAAAGACATCAACTAAATGTTCACCTTTACTAGTACAAAAAAAGGAAGAATATTTATTAGACTTCTTGACCTGTAAGTAAAGGAGTGTATGGCTTAAAGAAAGGAAAAATACACCCTCCACCCTGCCATCATCTTTTGTTTACCCAATTCAAATAGTAGTAGCGTGGGTGGAACAAACATGAAGTTTGTTGTTTACCTTTACCTCCCTGTGCCATTAAGTCACATCAGCTGTATAAAATCAGTATTTCTGATTAATGCCCATGTAACAAACTTCTATAGGCCACAACTTTATTCATACTACCATTGACATTCTTCACATGAAGAAGAAGGCTTAGTATTATTTTTTCAAAGATCAAGCAATAAACAGCATTTATTTACAACACTACTAAAGTGCTGTGATTAGTATTAGAATTTAGCACTAGAAAGGTATAGGAAAGGCAAGTAAGAAATAAATTGCTTTTTATCAAACTATAGAGCCAAAAGCCAATACCGAATTGAATTATCTTCTCCTGTTCATTCTTTTCCCTCAAATCAGCACTTAATTTGACTACTAAGAATGTTTAGGGGTAGAGTAGTATGTTAAACAACTTAGAACTGCTCACTTAGGTAGGAAATAAAATTTATTGCTTGGTAGAACAAGAAGCCTTTTAGTTATTTTATATTTTTTAGAAACATACTAATTAAAAACATAAATAAAATCCATCTTATGAAATCTTATGTCAGCAAAAGAAACACTGTAAGTTAGGATAATAAAATAAATCACCCTGGTTTGATGCCGTATGCTTTTCCTTTTAAGATTTTTGACTGGAGGGAATGCCATATCTCTGTACTTTGCCTGTACTAGCAGGTTATAAAAACTGCATTTTTTTCCATAAAGAATTCTATATTACTTAGAAAGGTTAGAATAGTGTTTAAATAGAGGTTTTTCAAATATCTACATTGCCCAAGTAGTTTATAAAAACCCATGGCTCTCATTGTCTCTATTCCTAAACAAACAAACAATTTTTTTGATTTGACTATCCCTCTAGTCTATCTAAACTCCAGTTTTCCATCAAACAAAGCAAGAGATGTGAGCTGTGCTGAAGAGAGGGATCTGAAAAATGGAAAGAAAAGTGCCATTTTGGAGCGCTATCATGGGAAAATCTCTCGGAAAAAAAGAATAAAAACAATTTTAAGAAATGGAAGAGTTCTGCTGTTGGCTACAAAAGGAGAAGGGCAAGTCAAGAGTGTAGAGAAAATAAATTAGCAGAACTAGTGGCACTTCTAGGGAAGTAGAGCCCTGTAAGGATGGCCCACACCAGGGTGAAGGCCTGTAGAGTTCTTAGCTGGCGCTGCAGGGAGCAGAAAAGGGTATTTCACTCTTTCAGCAGCTTCTTATTTTAGCTCTGTGACCCCCTTCTCATATCCTACTTGTCTTCCAAGATTTTTGGATCCACGTATATTGTTTCCAATTCATTTCTTCCATGAACAAGAGAAAGAGAGCAACCACCCCCAACGGAGTCCTGATGCTGTGATCTACCCATAGCCTTCAGTCAACTCTGACCATAGGCATGTGCATGCCTGGTGTGCTCAGGGAGGTTTCCAGATTTGAACTGGGAGCCCTCATGTGGGACTACCTCACAGAGTGCCATGTTTTATTGCTGTGCCATCATCTGGCCTGGTTATACATATTATAGCTTCCTGTAGTTCTGGAAATTATGTAATATTTTTCTCATCACTTCCCACCTTCCAGCTTTTCTTTTAATTTTGTGGTGCCTATGTTGTATATGCTTCAATAATAGATTGTGACCAACATGTGCAATGCCAACATGTTCCCCTTTCATTGATGGAGCTGTCATGGCATGCCTGGGCCTTGGCCATGCCATTACAGAAATGTGGAAGAGCTCTGTGAACTAAGGAACAAAGGAAAGCATAAAAAGATTAAAAAGAATAAATAAATTAATTAAATTAAATAACACTCCTGATATGATTCACATTTGAGGGAAAATGATTGTCACACCCTGTACCTGATGAACTTTTATGCTCCTGCTGGCAGACTAGACGTTCTTTTATTCTGGTCCCAATTACATTGTGATAATTGCTACCAAGATGGTGTCAATTGGAACTTGGTTCTGGCGAGATGACCCCATGATCTCTAGTAACCTGAGCTAATCCCTGAGTGTTTCTTGGGTCATTTAATTATCTCTAGCCAATCATCAACGACTGCCAGCCACTTAAAAGAACAAAATGAGATGAAACCAAGTATATTAGTTTTCTATTGCTACATAACGTATTACTACAAATCTAGTGATTTCAAACAACACCAATATAGTAGCTTGTTTCTGTCGATTAGAAGTCTGACACAGCATGGCTGGGTGTTCTGTTGCAGATTTCACAGTGCTGAAGTCTAGGTGTCAGCCAGCTGTGTTATCTGGAGCTTGGAGCCCTCTTCCAAGCTCATTCCTATGATTGGTAGAGTTTAGTGTTTTGTAGCTACAGGACTGAGGTATCTCTTTCCTGGATCATGAGCAGCCAGGGGTTTCTCTCAGTTTCTTAAGCCTTCTCACACTCCTCTTATGGCCCCTTACATCTTCAAGCCATAGGCGAATCTCTCTTGTGCTTCCAGTCTCTCTAACATCCTCTTCTGCCACCCACCAGAGAAATCTGTTTTAGGTGCTTGTGTAACTTGATTTGGCCCACCAGGATACTCTCCCTATTTTAGGGTCAACTGTACAGTATAGGTACAATATAACATAATCATAGATGTGACCTCTCATCAGATCACAGGTTCTATGTGTTGGGAGCATGGATTCTTGAAGAGAAAGGACATTTTTGGAATTCTGCCTAATATACCAGGAAAATAAGAATACAAAAAGTGATCCCAGATCTTTTTTGAGCCAAATAATTTTCCAGACTCATTTTTTTAAATCCACACAATAGAAGATTTTTTTTTAAACTCTAAGCAAAATAAAAATAATTATGTGCTCTGTGGATATATAATAGCAAGAAATCCATGTATTCATAACTTGATGGATTGGGGAAAAATCATGACCAAATGCAAATCATTGCACATTCTTACATGAGTATTTATGAGAAGGTAATATATTGAAAACACTAAATGATAAAGGATATAATTCCCTTCAGAATCTAATGCTTCAGTCAAGAAAGGACAGGCAGGCAGTGCTGTTCTCTGTCCTCACTGCGCCAATGGCAAGGAGCATGATGACTGACTGATCATACCAGGTTGTGCCTTGACATGCCTCTTCCCTGAAAAATTGTTTCTGACATGCCACTGGCACATTCAAGGGGGTACAGATGAAGACTTATTTCTTCTAGTATTAGGAATAGCAGATTCTCATTAGTAGAAGGACTGCTAGGCACCCAGCCCAGGCAGATGGACTTAATGAGAGAAAAAGCCCATACCCCCCTATAAGTTACTGGCAGGGAAGAGGTTCTCTTACTTAGGCAGTTTTCTCCCCTGCCACATTTAACTTGCTTTTTCTAGCCACTTGGCTGCCCTTGAATATATAACCTTTATAGGGATATACTGTAGATTGTACAAAATAATGCTTGTGGAACCCAAGTTCCTATTTTATTAAAGTGCTCCTGTGCCTTGGGCTGCATGGAAGAGAAGCAGCTCTTTTTCTCCTAAATCTTTTACTTCCTACCCAGAGCTAGGCTAAACAATTTACTAGTCATGAATATGTATAATTTGGCCTGGACCCTCCTAACTCATACACTCGTGGAGCCATTTAGGCATATGCTAGGTCCTCAAAGCCAAATGGGCCAGAAAGAACATTTACAACAGAATTCAACGATTACCTCAGTGGTCATTTCACATAACCAGTCCTGGAGATTCAGATACAATCTCCCAGTTTTTGTCTAGGTGTTCCAGTCAACATGTGAATTCTTCCTCAACTTGTTGATTAATGTTCTAGCCTTCTTTTGATTGGACAGATACAATGAAAGCCTAATCTGGCACCCAAGAATGTTATCAATAGGCAGTACTTGCTGAGGGCTTGATATGTTCCAGGCATCACTGTAAGAGCTTTATATAGGCTAATTCCAATGACTTTTACAACCATATGAAGCAAGTCCTATAAGGGATACACACTCTACAGATGAGGAATTAGAGACATGTTAATAAAACTAACATCATATGCCTTGAACCCAGACACCTTGTTTGAACCACTAAATGATTTTATCTCACTTCTGATAATACATTTTTAAAAGAGACTTTTGCCTTAGGGCACATGCACTTGCTGGAGAGAGAAAGACAGAGACAATGAGAGGGAAAGTAAAAAATGCCCCCCCTCCCCCGGAGGATGGCCACACCTTAATCCCTTCTCCTCTATTCTCCCCCCTGGGATCTTGGACATGCATGCACATGCACCAAGAATTGTTATTAGGTAATAAAAAAGTGCACAAAACATTGGAGCAAGAACTTCACAAAGGAAGATAACTAAATGGCCACTAGGCATATGAAAAAACACTAACTCAGGATCATTAGTCATCAGGGACAGACAAGTTAAAACCACAGGTTTCTACTAAACATCATCTGAATGGCTAAAATGAAAAACTCACACAATAATGAGTGTTAGCATGGATGTGAAGCAATTCAAACCCTTGTACATTGTTGGGTGAGTGTAAATGGTTTACACCTCTTGTGAAAACTTCTCAATATACACTGGAGTTGAGATATTCATACCCTGTGGTCCAGCAGTTGCACTCACAGATACATTCTGGAGATAAATGAGTGCCTGTGCCCATCAAAAATATGTACCAAATTTTTATAGCACATTTAATACATAATAGCCTAAAACCTAGAAGTGATGCCCACCAACAGGAGAATGAAAAACAGAAGGAAACAAATTATAGCTACCTGAACAACATGGATGCATCCCACAAGCATTGGGTTTCATGAAAAAAGCCAGTCATAAGAAAACATTGTAAAATTCCATTTCTATGAAGTTCTAAGAAGAGGCAAAATTAATCAATACTTAATAAACCAGAACAGTGCTTGAAGGGAAGTGTTGATTGTGAATGGGAAAAAGGAGAACCTTCTAGGATACTGGAAATATTCTATATCTTGATCTTAAATATATGCATATGTAAAAATTCTTAGACTATACATATAAAGGGGCATTTATGTCATTGTAAATATTTTTACTATGATAAAAAAAATACTTGTGTCTGGGAAATGTTTTACTTGTGATAGAATAGGACACATTAGCTTTTTTCATTTCCTTTTTATTTGAATGATATTCCTTCATAGTACAACGACATACCTGTGACCTATTTTTTTGTTTGTTTAGTTTTTACATTTTTTTCATAGGGTGCATGCACTCACCGGGGAGAGACAGAGACAGTGAGAGAGAAAGTGAGTAAAATCACCCCAAAGTGGGGGTGGGGGATGGCCATGCCACAGTGCTTTCTTTTCCATTCTCTCAGGATTTTGGGCCTGCACACACATGTGCCCAGCATGATTTTGAGGCCTCTGGGTCCAGGAGTCAAACTGTGGTCAGCCATGTGGGAGTCCAGCACCTTAACCACTATGCCACCTGTTGGCCCCCATAAGCAATATTTTTTGACTATTTTTCTTTTGATGAGGTTACCTCATAATTTTAGGCATTATCCAAATGAACATGGTAAAGTCATTGCAAATTTCCTTTCCTATAAACGCCTACTATATACTGCCTGTCTCTTAGCAAAGTAATGTGAAGTTTGACTTGTTTTGTTAAACTACAAACACATATCTTGAAGGAAAGCAAACATCTAACTTTATATGCATTTAAAATGTATATGCACCTGCTGTAGTTTAGGTTGGGTGTTACTACATGATGAGGACATAAATAGGGAGAAACCATGCAATGGCACAAAGTAAATTACAAAACATTTCTCCAATTAGGAATATTGATTAGATCACCAAATATGAAAGCTTACATATGAAATGTACTTGTTCTGTACATCATTAAAAAACTGTTTCTTTACTATGAATATTTTGACATCTGTTGTAGCAGTTCTTTTATCATTACAAATATTCTGCCAAGTAATACAAGTATTTAAAAAGCTGTATGAAAACATCCACATTAAAAATAAAAAGAGCAAATAAAGTAAGCAAACAAACAGGGATCTGTTTAAATAGAATTTAATTTTCCTTGGGTTTAGACAAATTTTAGTCCTTTTAGTACGGTCTTGGGCATTAGAAAAATCTGGAATCTTACAAAGGCAGCATAAGTCTCAGAATTGCTAATGAAGGGCAGCATTGAGGTATAGCAAAACAGAGGCACACTGGGACTGGCAGGTTGCATGGTGGTTAAAGGCACTGGATTCCCACATAGCTGATGGCGGTTCGAGTCCTAGGCCTGGCAGCTTGCTTTCTCTCTCTTTCTCTCTGTCTGTCTCTGGGCAAATTTTAAAAAATAATAACAAATTAATTAAATAAATCTTTAAAAAGAAAAAGAAAAAAAAGAGAACAGGGACACAAGGGCCCAGAACCGAAAGTTGGCTTTGATAGTTGTCCCTGGAATTCCCACACTGACACTGAAATAGGGAAGCATTGTCACTACTTAGAGAAAAAATAATAATAATTGCAGAACAGGAAGGGCTTTTTTTCTTAGAATATTAATCTTCTAATTTAACTCACTCAACAAATATGTATTGAGTACCTGCTTTATACCAAGCTCTGTGCTGTGCTAGGTACACAGTGAGTCTTTACACTTGTAGATGTATGGTCTACAGAGTTTATTTCTCAGCCTTGGGGACATTGTTCCCATTAAGAGTCTCTAGGGCAGGAAAGTTTGGGTAACTCCCTAAGGAAGATTAGCAGGAATCTGAAGGGGAAGTGAGAAAGAGAACTACTTATGGAATACACCATGTAAGATTTTACTTACATATTATGCAAGACCTCACAGTAACCTAAAGAGGTAGCTATTATAATAACTGGCTTGTCCAGCGGCACTTACGAGGAGTCAGGGATTCAGATCCAAGAAAGTCTGAACTCTGATTGAAAGCTGCCTCACCAGTTGTTAGCATTTATTCATGCCATGAATGTTTATTGAGCACCTATGTTGTGAAAGCCACTGTTACTTTTTTTTAAAGACATTGTTCTAAGCACACTATAGTGTTCTAATTACATATGGAACACATATTTCAAATTCAATGTATTTCCTTAGATGTTTTACTATTAATATATTTTACATTTATGGAACCGAGAAATGGATTATTATCTGTTGATAACCTGTATCACACACCTGGACTGGTGTGAAATGTATTCATGTTGGAAAATTCCCTTTACAAGCTAAGTGATGTATAGTGATTGAATGTATAAAAGAAATTAAAAAAATAAAATATATTTTAAAAATTAGTCAAAACCGAATATAACACACAGGGCTTAGACATTTCTGGGAATACACAATGCCACCAAATGTTTTTGAGCAGAATGATTAACTATTATACTGCTCACTTGTTTGCTGCTAATTGTCAAATGTATACCTCAATAGAGGTACTGGTGTGAATGTACCTGAATTCATAGTAGCTTTTCCTTTGTTTGCAATTATATTTTTGATAACTTTATACTAGACATAAAATTATTTTCATCTGGGAGACATGACATATTTTGATATTAAAAGGAAGTTTCTTGGACTCAAAAGGAATATAGATCACTAGTTTATAATATGATAAAAAAAAATATGTCAGAGCCCAGCTGTGGTGGTACAGGTAGTGGGGGTGCTGCTATGTAATACTCAAGCTATATGGGAAGGCTCCAGGTTCACATCCCTGGTCTACTTGAACATATGAAGCACTCCTGCAGATGCTCCCATGATCCTGGCTGGCTACAGGGCTGTGGGGAGGAGGACTGCAGCATGATGGCGGGTGTCTCTCTCTGTCTCTCTCAGGAAAATAAACTTTAAAATACAATAATAATAATAATTTCATTAGATGTAAAAAAAATTCTTTATTAGTAAATAGTTATGTGTTTATTTGGATGAGATATAATATTTTGGAACTTGGCCTTCATATAAATAATAAAAAGATCAAAACCTGTTTTGTGAAAGTTGTTATTTGCTCTAAAAGCAAAGAAAAATATTAAAATATCAGATTTCTTTAAAGATATGGCAAAAGTGAGAATTATGGTTTTGAAGCTATGTGGTAGAGTTTCCTCTATAATCTACTTCATCTTATATCACCACCCTCCCGGTGAACCTTTCTTTTCATAGTTCTCCAAACATCAAAGAAATCATACATAAGTAGCTTTATTAGATTTACCTACATACTGAGAATGCCGATTTAGTAACCCCCTTCTACCTGAAATGCAGGGTCTAGAGTTCAAGGGAACTAAACTACTGGTTAGGAGACCTGGTACTGAGACCCTGCCCTTTCTCTAGTAAAACCTCTAGGTATTCTTTTCTTATCCAAAACAGGTTATTTTTATGCCCAAGATTATTTTGATGGTTACGAAAACAAAGGACAATGAATATTATGTAAAAGTAAGGTACTAGGGGTCTTCAAAAGTTTATGAAGGGGATCAGCAGTTAGCATAATGGCTATGTCGCTGGACTCCCACGTAGTCGACCGCGGTTCATGTTCTGGACCCGGTGGCTTAAAACTCATGCCAGGCGTGTGTGCGTGCATGCCCAAGATCCCGAGAGGAGAATGGAGGAGAAGGGATTGTGGCGTGGCCATCCCCCCTGGGGGGTGATTTCTCGCTTTCTGTCTCTGTGTCTCTCTCTGTCTGTCTGGCGAGCGCATGCACCCTATAGCAAAAACCTCTCCAAAAAAAAAAAAAAAGTCTATCAAGAATACATCTTATGAAAAAAAAATCTATTTCAAAATTTTTTGCACCAAAACAAATTTATACTTTAATTCCATTTTCCTACAAACTTTGTACAGCCCCTTCTATTATTATTAATAGAGCTAGCCTGTCACCCTGAAACTAGCATGGACATTGTATATTTTTCTTTTAACTTTTTAAAGTTTGTTTTGTTGTTCCCTTATTTTGTTTTTATTTTCAGAGCTACATAGAAATTGACATTTATGTACTTCAATACATTCACTATTATAAATGTATCCCTTATATGAAACCCATGGGAGCAATTATGTTCTGTAATTCAGAGTTTTTCAGATTTTATTAAGGTAATACTGTAACTTTTACAATTTACTGCATATTACTTACTACTAGTAGGCTTGGGGAAGACCCTGTAATCAAACGCATTAATATTTCTTTGGAAATGGTATGAATAGCCACACTAAATGGGATGTGTAGAGCCTATAATTAGCCTCCCATCAGTTCAGAACACATTTTTGCTGCCAAATGAGCTATGAAAATTCTTTCCATTTTCAAAGCTGTGGGAATTTTAGGAATGTAGATAAGGGTTTGGGACCTATACATTTTTTGAGGTAATAAATATTTCTGTTTCTGCTCCTCCCACCTCAATTTTAGATAATTCTATGGTTGATCCTACACCTTTATCGAGTGACAGCTGCTCTGTTCTCTTCATCCTGGGAGATGATTCTTTTCTTTCTTGCTCTACCTGCCCCATGGCTCTCCACCTTTCACAGGGATGGTACTCTGTATGGCCAGATATACCCATGTGATTCTATTCCCTTAATGGCAATTGATTAGTCCAGCATGAACAGGAGACCTAAGCTAGACTAACCAAAGCCCCTTCCTTCCCTGCCCCCTTCTCTGATGATGGAAACAGAGTGGATTTCTGTTTCAAAGTTGATGATCCTTTCCTCTGAGAACTGGAAATTGAGTCAAAAAGAGAGAATATTTCTTTTACAGGTGCCTGGATTTTATACAACATGAACATCTTGGCCCTGCTCACAGCCAATCTACCTTGTGTAGATAAGAGTGAGAAAGAGACTAGAACATATAAGATCTCTTGTTCAGAGACAAATAAATAGGATTCCGCAGTCCTTTCCAGCTTTTTCATATTGTACTCTTTGGAAGGAAGTTATTATGGGCAAGCACCTCTCACTTAAGTATTGGGAAGTTATGCTCCACCTTCTTGAGTACAAAATATCGACATAAATTATTTGGAATTCATCCACGTGGGAGATTTTCTTATTCTTCTCTGTTGATTTTATGCAATCATTCTATTTATGCCAGGATGGGCCCATGGATATTTATTTTATAATATAGATTATAATCCAATGCTACCTTACTTATTTGTTGCTTAAGTAGTTCCAGCTTTGATTATTGGGAACTCATTCAGTTGACTTCTGTGTCCCTTTATCATGCTCCTATCATGTTACGGTTTTTGTTTTTATTTTGTTTACCAGTAACAATGATTCTACTTGGGCACAAAAGGGAGACTCTCTTTGCTCATAATTCAAAATGTGGTGTTTGGTTCCTATGATTTGGGGATGGGAGACATTCTCAAAACTCCTCCTTAGGAGTAGTTTCCAAAAGAGATAATACTAGACATGCTATCTTACATGACCTAGTTAAATTCCTATAAAGAACAAATTAATACTTCTCTGGAAGCCCTTAAAGACCATGTCAGAAATTGCCTTGCTGTCTCATATTTTGAAATCTATAATAAGTAACTCATTTTCTTCTGAATAGTGACACAGTCTTCAATCCTCATAGTTACATTAATTTATTTGCTTATTTGGTGGCATTTACTAACAAAAGAACATTTCTACTCATAAGCTACCACCTACTCTGCCTCACAGACACACAGGTTTTATATAACCAGATCCTGCTAATGGATGGTACCACTATTTGCTCCTAGAAAATCTTCATTAAATTATGCTACGTCTCCTCTTTAATCAGCCACACGTGTATGGCTATCTTTGCTGTCTAGCTTCACTTTCTCAGTGGACATGACAGAGCTGATTTATAATTCTGTAGTTGTTTACTCTCATTGGAACTCAGAAGGTTTGTTTAAATGCTGCTTGGTGTTTTTCTTTAAAGAACTGCTCAGAAACTGTCTTTGTAGAACACTATACATTTTACAAAATGATTTCTATGGAGATACAAGTGATTCCAGAAGGATTTGAGAAGCTTTATCAGCTTTCCTGTCTTTTCAGGTTAAACTTGCCATAGGCAATTTCAACTGCTGCTGCATAATTAATAGAACACATAAGCTTTTAACTCATTTCCTAAGCTTTAGTATTCATTTTAATATTACAGTGATTTGATTTTAACCCATTTAAATTATTTATTATTTCCATGCAAAAATATATTCAAACATAAAGATTAATTCACTTAATTAACCTTTAGATTAAAAAATAAAACCCCAGTACTTATCTATATGGATTTTCTCCTTGAAATAGACTGTGGAGAATTGCGACTTAGAAGCTGTATTTCAAGTGGCTACTAATTATGGTCAAATCTACATGATGGGATAACTTAAAGGAGTTAACCCATGCAGAATTGCAAAATCTCTTACCAAAACCCTTGTTGGAAAATAAGGTGTCAATGTTGTAGAAGTGAACGTTTCCACGCCTTGTCAACAGATTAGTTTTTAAACTATTTCTATTGGGATTCAGTGCCTGTTTGACAAACCCAAATAGTATGGGTTGAAGTGGATGGTTTCATTTCTTAACCCCACAAATATTTTTGCTCTGCTGCTGGGTTTCATCTCTGCGCTAGATACAGTGGAGATTCAAAGATGAATAGTTTTTAATGACTGCCCTAAAGGTGAGGATTGTCTAGTAAAGCAATACAGAAAGGAGTAAAAATAACTACAACATGAGGGAGAGTGGGAGAAAGGACCTAAGGGAGGAGCTTAAAAGGTCTACAGGAAGAAGATATGTTTCTGCCTAGGTTGATTCAAAGGCCTTACGTTTCCTTATTTTTCTATTTCTGAGTATAATCAACATTCCACTTAAACAGAACTACTTACTTCCCCCTTATCTTAAGTGCTTGCTTACTCATTTCTGTTACTCATTT
>NW_006198945.1:458284-459228 GCF_000334495.1 Tupaia belangeri chinensis
TGTAATTCTACCTAATCTTAATACATCAACTCAAATATTGTGACCTTTATTAAATCATTCAGTGTTTTTACAAACCAAATATTAAAATGTGAATCTCTCTTTTGTGATATCTCGTAATGTTTATTTCTGGTCATCTTTGTGATACATATATTGTCCTCTATTTGTACTTCTCTGCTTCTATTATTTTGGGGGTTTGGTTTGAACATAGCTATGCTCATTTATTTACATAGTGTCTATGGCTGCCTTTGTGAAACCACTTGCAGAATTGGATGGTTGTGATAGAGGCATTCTGACTTGCAAACTTAATATATTACTGTCTGGCACACTGCAGGCAATGTTTGCTGACTCTTATACTAGATCATAAATACCTCACAGAGAAGAAACTATTTTATTATCTCTTTGACCTACTGAATGCCTAACATAGTGGGTGCACCTTGAATATTTATTGAACTGAATTGAATTGAACCTAATTAAAGTGCCCCCAGCATCCATGGGGGTAAGCACGAACTATTAAAACAATTTTAGGGACCAGCAGTTAGCGTAATGGCTATGTCGCTGGACTCCCAAATAGTCGACTGAGGTTCGCATCTCAGACCCGGTGGCTTAAACTCATGCCGGGCACGTGTGCATGAGTGCCCAAGATCCCAAGAGGGGAGAAGGGTTTGCGGCGTGGCCATCCCCCCTGGGGGGTGATTTCTTGCTTTCTGCCTCTCTGTCTCTCTCTGTCTCTCTGGTGAGCACACACGTCCTATAACAAAAACCTCTCCAAAAAAAAAAAAAAAACAATTTTATACATGAAGAGGAGTTACTAGATGAGAGATAAGATCCCTTTTTGCCAAAGCAGTCCACAATGTATTATTTAAAAAAAAAAAAGTTAAGAATAATCAGTGGGACCAGCACTTGGTGTAATGGCTATGTCACTGGACTCCCATGAAGTTGACCAC
>NW_006198945.1:459320-462258 GCF_000334495.1 Tupaia belangeri chinensis
GGTGTGGGCATCCCCCCTGGGGGGTGATTTCTCGCTTTCTGTCTCTATTTCTGGTGAGCCCCCGCGCCCTATAGCAAAAACCTCTTAAAAAAAAAAAAAAGAAGAATCAGCAAATATAAGCCTAAATATGTTGAAATATATCACTTGGAAACAAATCTTCTGATGAAACATTTGCAGAGTGAAACTGATTTCCTCATTAAGATGTTAATATTTGTGTTCATACAAACCAATTATTAATTCCTTTATAAAAGTTATTCTCTGTTTTAATGTTCACACACTATGTGTTTAATAAATGCAGCCTTTACTAATTAGGACAACTGTACTCATAGCATTTATAAGATATCACTAATTCTGATCATTATTTAAGTTACCTAAATTGTCACATTCAATTTATTTACATTCCATGTCAAATTTTAAAAATAAATCAAGAATTCAGAACCATTGCAGTGACTTCCACTTAAGGTAAAGATGGAGCAACAGGGGCCAGATTTACCCTCCATCCTGAATCAACTAAAAATATTTTAAATTTATTTAAAATAAATAAATCTGGAAATATTTTAAATTTATTTTTTAAATGCTTTCAAAGCATTGGCCACCAAGCGAAAAAGGACAGTGATCCCTGTAAGATGGGAAACATGTGAGGTTTGTCCTGCTGTTGCTCTAGCCTACTATCTTGAGAGTTTATAGATTGTAATACATATAGGAAGAATCTAAGCAGAGTACAACCAACACAGAATTAAAGTGATGGGTCTGAAGGTCTGGGGAATCCACAGAAGCTTAAATAAAGTAAAGTTCACAGAGAAAACCAGAATGGATAGAATTGCAGAGAAAGAGAAAGACGGATAGTATACTCCAGTGATCTGCAGAGGGTTCTTCTGGGGCATTCAGCAAACTACTGCTAAGTATATGGATGTGAGAAAAGTAACTGAGGCAAGGGGAAGAACCACCAAAAAGAACTAGAGGAAACAGTACTTGGAGTTCTTACAGTGCTGAGAACAATGCTTGTTCTCAGAATCAGATTGGAAAACCTAATCAGTTATGGGGCATGAAATAGAGTATTCAGAAGTATCTTTCCTATCCAAAAAATATTTATCATAAGACAAAAAGGATCAAACTTTTTCCAAGTAACTGCATCCCAGAATATCTCAATAATTTACATGGAACTTTTAAAAATGTAATCTAGCACCTAACAAGGTAAAAATCACAATACTTGGAATCTAATCAAAATTTACCAGGCACAACGTAAAAATAAAAATAAATTAACACACACAATTGGGAGAAAAAGCAATTGAAGCCAACTCAGAATTGACACAGATATTAGAATTAGCAGACAAGGACATTAAAACTCATTACAACTGTTTTCTTTATGTTCAAAAGCTAGAGAAAGGATCAAATAGGTTGACAAGAAACATGAAAGACACAAAAAAGATCCAAAATAAACTTATAGAGATGGAAATTATATCAGAGATGAAAATTACACTGCATTGGGATTGATAGAAGATTAGACATTGCAGAAGAAAAGATTCATGAACTTGAAAATAAGATAGTAGAAACTAAGATAAAATACATGGGATTTTGTGGTTTGAATATTTTTGTCTCCACCAGGTTGAAACTTAATCCCCAATGCAGCAGTATTGGGAGATGTGCCTTTTGGGGCATTAGATACACTTGTAGAAAGGTTTGGTAGAGGAAATTTGTCCCCCTTTGCCCCTATGCATTCTGCCATGTAAGGACATAGCATTCAAAGAGCCATCTTGGAAATAGAAACTAGACCCTTACTAGACAACAAGTCTTCCTGCACCTTGATCTTAAATATCTCAGCCTCTAAAACGGTGAGAAACACATTTATGTTCTTTATAACTTACCCAGTCCATAGTATTTTGTTATAGCAGTACAAGTGGACTAAGGCAGAGAAAAAAGTTTGAAATGAGAACAGAAACTTAGTGAGTTGTAGAACAATATTGGTTAGCCTAATATATATGTAATTTATGCCTCTGAAGGAGAGGATAAAGAGAGAAGTACAGAAAAATTACTTGAATCTCAATGAATGAAGTTTTTCCAAATTTGATAAAAACCATAAATCCAAAACATCAGAATAATTGGCAAAAACAATGAAAAAATAAATTTAAGAAGTTTGATGAACTCCAAGCACATGAAACTTTAAGAAAACTACTGTAAGTTATATCATAATCAAATTGCTCAAAACCAGAGATAAAAATAAAACAGTTAAGGGCTAGCCAGGTGGAGTGGTGGTTTGCATCTGGATTTCACATGAATGACTGTGTGGTTCGAGTCCCAGATCTGGCAGCCCAGAAAATACACTGGGTATGTGTACATTCATGCCCAAAATCCCAAGAGGAGAATCAAGGGGAAAGGATTGCAGTGTGGCCACACTCCCTGGGAGGGTTATTTCTCTCACTCCTTCTCTTTCTTTTTCACATGAGTGCATGTACCCTATAGCAAAAACTAATCTAAACTATATATATATATATATATATATATATACACACACATATATATATACATATATGTATATACATATATATACATATATGAAAAAAGAAAACAGTTAAAAAGACCAGAGGAAAAAAGGCACATCGTGTACACAAAGTAAAAAATAAGATGATAGCAGATTGGAGACAGTGCAAGTGAGAAAGCAATGGAGAAACATCTTAAAAGTACTGATTGGAAAAACTGTCACTCTAGTACTTTAAACTTTATAACCAATAAAATTATCTTTCCAAAACAAATGTGAAATAAAAGACTTCAGACATATGAAGGCTGAAATAATCATCAGTAGCAGACTTGTACTATAAGAAATGTTAAAAGAAGTCCTACAGGCAAAAGAAAAATGATACCAGATGGGATTATGTGCCCATCCAAAGAATGAAGTTAGTAACTACATGAGCTAATATATAAGATATTTTTCAAATTAGTA
>NW_006198945.1:462894-465622 GCF_000334495.1 Tupaia belangeri chinensis
TGAGGCATACACTGGGCACTTGTACATGCATGCCCCAAATCCTGAAAGGATGGGGAGGTGGAGGAGAAAGGATTGTGCTGTGACCACACCCCATCGGATTGCTTGCTCCCATTTTCTCTTTTTCTGTCTCTCTGGTGAGTGTATTAGTGTAAGTAAGTTTTTATAAGCGTAAGATACATACAAGGATATTTCAAAAAGCTCATGGAAAATTGAATTAAAGTACACATTTGTTTTGGTACACAATTTTTTTAAATCCATACATAGTCTTTTTATAATATGCATTTCCATGAATATTTTTAAGACTTCTCATATTATAACCTCTAAAACAACCACAAAATAACAAAAAAAGTTATGACCGATAAGCCCACAAAGGATAGGTACAATAATAAAAAGTACAATATCCAAGAAAAGAAAGGAAAAGAAGAAAAAGCTTACAAAGAACAAATGAGAAAAATAAAAGACAATTAGCAAAATGATAGATTTCAACCTAACTATGAGGCCTAACTCATGGCCTGGTGTTACGGGAGCTAATCCCACATGGCTGACTGCATAGTTTGAGTCCCAGATCTAGTGGCTTGAGACATACACTGGGCACTTGTACATGCATGCCCCAAATCCTGAAAGGATGGGGAGGTGGAAGAGAAAGGATTGTGCTGTGACCACACCCCATTGGAGTGCTTGCTCCCATTTTCTCTGGCCAGTGCACATGCCCTCTGGCGTCTCTCTGGTGAGTGAACATGCCTTCTAGCAAATTAAAAAAAAAAAAAAGATAAACATAACTGTATGAAAAATCACACTAAATGAAAATGGCCTAAACATCCTGATTTAAAAAACCCTAAAAAGAGTTTTCTGCCAAGGGAAGATGATCATAAACTTAGAGGATGGTGGTACCACAAAAGCAGGGCTGCCATTACTGTTTCCTGTTGATATAAACCATAGGCAATAAACTTTCCCACCACTTCCTTGGTTCATATGGTTCCTATTCAGTCCACTGTGCTTCAGCAGTAGCTTTAATTAAGGAAGTATGATTCAGCATACAGTGGCACTACCATTTGATATCTGAGCTACAGATCAGTGCTTCTTGTTCTCATATTGCTTTGTGGAGAAGCACCCCCTTGTTTCTCATAGTCTCCCTTCCCTAGTGCTCATTTCTGAGTTGCAGACACCAGGCTATGTTCAAAACATCTATTTCTTCCTTTTCTGAGGTGTTGTCCTTAGGGTAAGCCTGAGAGTGCTCATTCTTTTTTTCCTCTTAGAATGAGTATTCTTCCAGTAGTTGACTTTGGTTCCATTTCTGCCTCCACCAGTTCTTTGCATATGAGAGGGGAGTCTTCAAAAAGTCCATAGAAAATGTGTATTATGAACATTTTTCATGGATTTCAAAAATCTTTTGCACCAAAATAAACTGGTACTTTAATTATGTTTTTGGAGATCTTTCATAATCAGTTATTAAGGTTCATTTATTCTACTTCCAAAATTAATTTCAAATCTTTATTCCCACAACCAACACCTTAACTAAGCTATCCCTTGTTACTGCTGTGCTTTCCCAACTAGTCTGCTTGCATGCACTCTTGCCTGTCTCAAACCTTACTCCACATAGTGATCAGTGTGAGTCTTTAAAAAAGATAAATTGGGGGCCAGCAGATGGTGTAACAGATGGTGTAGTGGTTATTTCACGGGACTTCCACATGGCCAACCACAGTTTAAGTCCTGGACCCAGTGGCTTGAAACTCACAACTGATGTGTGTGCATACATGCCCAAGATCCCAGGAGGAAAAAGGATTGCAGTGTGACCATCTTTCCTGAGGGGTGATTTCTCACTTTCCCTCTCACTATTTCTGTCTTGTTCTCTAGCAAGCGCACACGCTATAAGGCTAAAAGCCCATAAATGAATGAATGAATGAATGAATGAATGATAAATTGAATTATGTTATATCCCCATAATTAGGAGACTCATACTTCTTACCCAGTACCTTTGGGTAGGAAGTTAATTAAACCTAACTAGCTGCATGAGGGCCAACTCATACAGTTGCCATTTCCCCTTTTGTTCTTTACATTCCAGCCACCTTGTCTTATCATTCTCTGAAGTTTACTGGCTCATTTCAACCTCAGATTCTACAGACCAGCTGTTTCCTCCTCTGAAATCATTCTCCCTTTATCTAGGTGCCTCTTACTCAGCCTTCAAGTTCCACTCAGACTTGACTTCCCTCAGGAAATGTATTCTCTGACTCCCAGAGAAGCACTGGCTTTCTTCTTCATTACATGCTCCTATGGCACCCAGATCAACTTATTTTTTTAAAGAATTGTTTAATTATTATTTAATTTGCTATACGGCATGTGCACGAGAGAGAGAGAGAGAGACGAAAAGTGAGAAAGCAAGCTGTCAGGTCCAGGACTCCAACCAAGGTGGGTCATGTAGGAGTTCAGTGCCTTGACCACCATGCCACCTGCTGGTCCCACCTATTTTTTTTTAAGACAGACTCTCTCTGTGTTGTGATCCTCTTGCCTTAGCCTCCCTGAATCACTGAGATTACAGGCACATGCCAACACACCCAGCCTTTAATATGGACCAGGAATTGAATCTATATTTCTGTGGCCCCAGCCTTTTGACCATGTCTTAGCAGCATGCCACTGCAGCTGGGCCCTGGAGTTTTTCTTAAATAAGTATTATCTGCTAATTCATTCTCTGTATTTGTTTCTCCAGTAGGGACAGCTCTCTGAGGAGTGG
>NW_006198945.1:466980-467929 GCF_000334495.1 Tupaia belangeri chinensis
GGATTGCAGTGTGACCATCTTTCCTGAGGGGTGATTTCTCACTTTCCCTCTCACTATTTCTGTCTTGTTCTCTAGCAAGCGCACACGCTATAAGGCTAAAAGCCCATAAATGAATGAATGAATGAATGAATGAATGATAAATTGAATTATGTTATATCCCCATAATTAGGAGACTCATACTTCTTACCCAGTACCTTTGGGTAGGAAGTTAATTAAACCTAACTAGCTGCATGAGGGCCAACTCATACAGTTGCCATTTCCCCTTTTGTTCTTTACATTCCAGCCACCTTGTCTTATCATTCTCTGAAGTTTACTGGCTCATTTCAACCTCAGATTCTACAGACCAGCTGTTTCCTCCTCTGAAATCATTCTCCCTTTATCTAGGTGCCTCTTACTCAGCCTTCAAGTTCCACTCAGACTTGACTTCCCTCAGGAAATGTATTCTCTGACTCCCAGAGAAGCACTGGCTTTCTTCTTCATTACATGCTCCTATGGCACCCAGATCAACTTATTTTTTTAAAGAATTGTTTAATTATTATTTAATTTGCTATACGGCATGTGCACGAGAGAGAGAGAGAGAGACGAAAAGTGAGAAAGCAAGCTGTCAGGTCCAGGACTCCAACCAAGGTGGGTCATGTAGGAGTTCAGTGCCTTGACCACCATGCCACCTGCTGGTCCCACCTATTTTTTTTTAAGACAGACTCTCTCTGTGTTGTGATCCTCTTGCCTTAGCCTCCCTGAATCACTGAGATTACAGGCACATGCCAACACACCCAGCCTTTAATATGGACCAGGAATTGAATCTATACTTATGTGGCCCCAGCCTTTTGACCATGTCTTAGCAGCATGCCACTGCAGCTGGGCCCTGGAGTTTTTCTTAAATAAGTATTATCTGCTAATTCATTCTCTGTATTTGTTTCTCCAGTAGGGACAGCTCTCTGAGGAGTGG